>NW_011888873.1:1565320-1583432 GCF_000151845.1 Pteropus vampyrus | reverse complement strand
GAGGAACCTATGTGTTTCCTAATATGTGGCGATAGATGAGGTAGAGGGCTGAAACACACTGAGCCAGAAGGGACCAAGGTATATTAGAAAGATCCAAGAAGGAGAGCTAGCCACCTACTATTTGTGTGAGGAAAAGAAATGACACTCAACTACCACGCATAATGTGAAATTCATTGAAAATTTGTGGGTGTTACGTGAGTCCGAAATGCCAATGGTGATAAGACTTTTTAGGGCAAGGATTTTAAATTTAAGATAGTCGAATCGGGAAAGTGTTTACACCTTGTAGTTAATCTCTCCTTGGGAAAAAATAGCTGTTTATGAGGCAGAAATATTTTAAAATGTGTTGTTTTAGCTGAAGAACAATTTTTAGCCAAATGTATTTAGTGAGTGAGCTTTGGCAGTGGGTTGAAAAATATTTCTTCTCTGAGCTGATGAAGATACATCTTTTCTCCATTTGTGTGTTAAGAGAACACAGAGCAAATGCATTTTCTCTTAGTTTATCTAACAAATTGGGATAAAATACACAATTCACTTAAGAATACATGTCAAAAAGAAAAACAGAAGTGTACTTCCAAGAAAAATTTATTAGATCTCTATTCAAGAAAAACACAATGACCTTTGCTTGTAAGAATTCAAAGTCAATTACTTTGAAAGCCAGGTATGAATATTTTTTTCCTTTTAAAATCAGATACAGAGAGTAGAAACAGTAATTTTTTTCTTAAATATGACAGGCAACAGATATTGAAGTATTTTTTCATAAATGGCATCAAAGATTATTATTCATTTATCAGCAAAGCTGCATGCAGTTGACCTAATTTCAAACCCAAAGCTTTTAACGTATAAAGCTGGTCATGAACTTGACAGTAATCAAGTTAGGCTACTCGAAGATGTTTCTTTACTTTCTTCCTAATGAAATTCCTTTTGAATTGATATTTATATACATTTCGGTTTGGCTGCTAAGATTTTTAAGTTCATAAACTTTTGCATAAATGCTATCTTATAGAATCACACTATCAAGGCGTGCTTATGATCTATGGGATATATAAAGGATAATATTTAGCTTAGTTTAAGTGAAGGATAATGACCAAATTAGAAAATTCCCTTGTTTTCTCAACACCTAGGTAGTCTGTACAAAAAAGAGCAAACGTATGTACAAAATTCTAGAATCTACGTACATTGTGAAAAGATCAATCACTGTCCACAGAAGAAATGCCATAAAAATTTTTATCTATAAGATGCTCAAGATCCAAATATGAATAGTTCTTAAGCAAAGTCATAAGAAATACAAAGCTAGTTCTCAGGGTATGTGTAATTCAGGCACTGTCAACCACATTAAATCTTTCAGGCTCCAATATCATTTTGTAAATTTCTACTTCAGGGCAGAAAATATAACCTGAATGATTTAACATTGCCTCTAAAAATTGCCTAATGTATTTCGAGGAAATATTTTACACACACCAGGAAAATCAGGCTCAACATATTCCTGTCCTCAAATGTAGCCAGGATTCTGAGTTCCATAGAAGAAAAATAATTATCATAGTAAAAATAATTGTATTGATCATAATCCTTGCTAAAACCAGCCTTAATACTTGTGATGCTTCTAAAGTACTCTATTTCTATAAAATAACATGTGAGATTCTTTTACATTTCCATAAACTGTACAACATATCATATGGATTGCCTATTCTCATACAATCGCAAATGTATATGTGTACACACAGTGAAAACTTACCTAAGAGTATTGCTTACGGATACTTTCAAGTGTCTATATTAAAAATCTTTGCACCTCTCACTAACACTGCTTTTATTTAAATTTTATCAGATAAATAAAACACTAAGAGCTCATTGTTCAAGATGCTGATTATTATATTTTAATATAAAATAGCAATGCAATTTTACAACACAATATTTTTTTTGTAGTCTAGCTAAACCTCTTATATTCTCATGATTATTATCAAAAGCTCTTATTCGCTTACTGTTTGCACTTCTAAAAAATACAAAAGAATTGCAGGAAAAGACTCCTGTTTGAAAACTCACATTCAATCAACAAAATCACACACATCCAAATTAACTTTCCTACTGTCGCTTTAGATTCTGGAATCACTGTGCATATCACAACATATAAGTGCAGGCAAACGATAGCTGAAGTACGGTTGTCATATTGCGTCAATCAGGACAGCAGGCAGCGCATGAGAGGAAAATATACTGCCAAGCTAAGAATGTGAAAATGCACACCACAGCTTCTAGTAATAAACCATTTTCTGGTTGCCAGAAGGGAGGACAGCTTCCAAAGTGGACCAGATGAAACACTTTCATTTTTTGCTTCAAATATTTAACCCTTTTTAAGTATGATGACTTTCTTTCCGATCCCAACATATAGACTTTTCAGCTTCGAGCAGAAAAAGTAGGAATATGCACTTTCACATAGAAGCAAGTCTGCCAATTTCCCCAAGGTGTGGAGGCTACCGCTACGTTGCTGGTGGTTCGGTGGCAGGTGGAGATGGTGATGGTGGGTGACTTCCTTTGGAAACGACAAGGCATGACAGCAGGAGGCCTGTGGGAACCTTTCAAGCAAGTTAAGCAGTTGTAGCATAACTTGGACTGTCAGGGTACCTACAGCAGACGGAGTAAGGGCAGTTGTAGCATAACTTGCCTGAAAGGTTCCCGCAGGCCTCCTGCTGTCATGCCTTGTCGTTTGCAGCATAAATAGGAAGGAGAGTGATTCACAGCCTCTTGACATAGTTTCCGGGAAAAGTACCAAAGAATTTGGTTCTTCTTGAGGTTCCTGAAAATAGAGACAATAAATGAAAGGGGAGTAAAACAGAGAAATATCAGTTCATATATGTGGGCTTGAAAACTCTTTATTTCCAAGGCTTCGCTAAGAGAGCACGCCCCGCAGGGTTTGGAAAAGAAGAAAACTCACTTCAAGATGTTAGGAAGACAAAGTAAGCGGTTTGTCTGTACCGCCTGATGCATTCATTGCCTCTTAGGCGTAAATGCTGTGCTTTCATTGCACCAGGCTAAAGAGAAAAGCTCAGCCTCTCGAACTGAAGGGAAAAGCGATCCTGCTGAGGAGGTAGCTTTTTAAAGTAGAATGATGCTTAAGAATAATCATGCTCCATCATCAAGGCTGCTAGACAAGGATAAAGAATGGATTAGGAAAAACATCTGGGGGGCTACATTTTCAAGTAAAATCTTCTAAATAAAGGTGAGGCCGGCAGTGTGATATAACGGACTGGAAAAAGCACAAGGGCAGTGATCAAGAGGTCGGTCCCATCTCAACATGGGTGTAACACGAAGGCATTATTGGGATCATTGTACTATCCAGTTTTATTATCTCATAGAAGATCATGCTGAATGTCACATGATGCATTTACAAATAGCACTGCCAGAGTCTCCGATAAAATAGAAAATTTGAACAATTTACAAAGTCACTATAGAAAAAAAGATAAACCCCTATCTGTGGATGGGCTTCTATTATCAGGTATATTTTCTAGTGTGAGCGAAACCAAATGCACAATGGCCATTATTATGATCGCTTTTGATTTCGAATGACATAATTCCTTAGAAATTTTTCACGAAAGTTGGTGTAGTAAATTCTTCCTCAGGATTTCTAGATCAAATAGAGTGAACAAGGTCTCTGAGTTCTGTTTCTCATTTATGCTCTGCAACTTATTGTCTGATTTGATGACGGCTTTTCTTTTTCTTTGTGTAGGTGAGCCATTTTACTTTTCTTCTAAGTGGGGAATTAATGGAAACAGAGGCAGAACCTTGTGACTGCAAATGTGGTGGTTGTTCTTTTAATATTTCCCCACTGATTGCCTGTCCATACACAGCCTTCATTTCCTCATCTTCTGTCTCCTCCATCCTCCTATTACTTTCTACCCCTTTATTACTTTCTACCCCTTTCCTCTCTGTCCTGGTATATGATACTCTTGTTTATAAACGTTCTTTCAAGAAATCTCTAGTCTTCTTTTAAGATAGTAAGAATAGGATTGTTTTTTAAGTGGTCAGAATGGAACTTCTCTCTATTTCTACCACAAATTAAGCTAAGGCAAATCATTGGACTGTCAGGGTACCTACAGCAGACTGAGTAAATGGGTGAATTGTTCACTTCACTTCATTTTCTCAAATTAGATCCTCACTGCTGACAACTGACATTCTCCACTGAACAGCGTATTAATATTTCTTCTCATCTAGAGGACATTTATTGTTTTTGTTCTTAGATCTCAGTCTTTCCTGGTTGGTGCTATTTAAAGAACAGTTGAACTGGAAATAAAACTAGCAGAAACTTACATATACCTGAAGGAGTCAATACTAAACTATATTAAAAATACAATTGTCTTGAGAATACACAGTGCATATGAATGTATGAAAGATCAAAGCCACAATGAAATCAAAGAAAGCTTAACTATCACATCAAGCAAATGAACAAACACAAGCACATTTAAAATGGCTAAATGTGTCTGAAAGGAAATGTACACATACCCACAAACCATCCGTCATCACATTTTTCCATCACATCAATGACATCACTTTCTCTGAGCTCCAGCTCATCTTCATTCCTAGGAGTATAGTTATACAGAGCCTGAAACCTTAAACAGAACAAATGGATGTTTGAAAAAAAATCTTTATAACTTTGTGAAGCTATAGAAAATATACTCTATTAATTTTACTTCCAATATTTCTATTCTTATTAACATATTATAATTAGGTAATATAAGTCTTTGGTAAGCATGGAAAGTAAATAGAAATATTTAGAGTCTCGTGGGAATTAAATTACTCTATTAGCATTTCAAAGCTCACAATGAGGAATATTCATGGAAGATCATACATCCATGCATTGGATTAAAACATGTTAACATTATAAATCAGACCTGCCTTTTAATTGTCCATCTATCATGCAGACATTAAATAAAAGCACAGAATATGAAAGAAATGCTAGGTGCATTACTCCTATGCAAAAACATGGGATTATAGTTTTAGCTGGCCATAATCAGAAGGAAATAATTGCAGCTTGAGAGCTGAATTTTCAAATGATTCTAAACTGAGATGTACAAAATGTCTCAGACATGTGTCTTCTAAATCATTATGTGAGAATTACTATGAAAAAGGTTATTTTTTTTTCACCAGGAGTAATTCTTTAAAGTAGTTTAGCTTCATAGTTTGAATCCGTGTTTACTGAGAATTTAGAATTTGAAAACTTGATGTAATTCACTTATGAAATCAGGTGCATGTATTCTATGCTCAATTATCACTGACCTAATCTGAAACAGTAGATTATAGATATCAATTCTTTTTTAAAATGGGTCCCTGAGAAATTGTGTTTGATATAAAAACTCTCTTGACATAATTGCATATAAAAAAGAATTATTGATAGAATGCTACCAGTTTCCTTCCTTGTCTGAATTCTTTGGGAATATATATTTTGTTGACATTAATCGACAACGAATTCAGACATTGAATTTGTGGTAATAAAATAGCTTGTATTTTAATACATATTAACATGGACCGACATTTTGGAAAGTGAAGGCACAGATTCTAGTAGCTGAGGAGGTCAGGAAGCATGAGCTATGCAGTTAAGATGAAAACTTCATAGTGCTATTAAAATATTACCAATATTGTGAGGAGGAGTTTTAAAAATCAGTGAATTTGTTTCTGCTGCTCTTCATAACAGTTATGTTAACTCTGCCAATGCAAGAAAATAGGAACCACATTTCAAGGCACTTTGGATTCTTTAAAGCCAACTTTAAAAAGTTGACAATATTGAATTCTGCTCAAGAACAAGAATGAGTTATTTCTAATTACTTCATTCAGTCAGAAAGTTGTGTTTTGGTAGAACAAAACTATTCCATCACTTGAACCCAAGCATCACATCATAAATCAGGAACATGGTTCCCTTAGCTTTCCTCTCTGTCTGAACTTTTTGAGGTTGGGGCACCTGGACAGAGTTGGCTTCCATGGAGGTGTATGGGAAGAGATGTGATGCCCAACACCCTTCCTAGAAAACATTACCTTCCCTGGGCTGGTACCAAAACCCGAAATTCTAACACTAGAGATTTCTTCCCCTATTAATATTTTGTCCTCCTAATAAATCTTTTCAGCCACTTGTACTCTTAAGATTGGGCCTCAGAGGTCTTTTGTTGAGAGATGATTCTGGTTGTACAGAGGAAGGAGAAAGGTAGCCATAATCTCAGAGCAGCGCTGAAAAAGACAAGGAGGTACAGAACTCCTGCGTTACTTAGTTTGGGTGTTTGCATGGAGCCAGCCCTGGTGGGAGTCTTCAAATTATTTTGTTTGCTTTAAGGATTTGACTTTGAAGACTTTTAGGTGAAGGGATGGTATCTTTTGTATATTCATGGGGAAAGTTGATTTCAATATAGTTCCTTTCCAGTTTCACATTTGAGGGAGATAGTCATTCATTCCTGGGCTGCTAATTCAATGGATATAGATCACATTCTGTGATTGAGCTTTTCAGGCTTCGGCTTTCACCCAGGCATGACTCCAACCACGTTCAGAGACAGGCCTCTTAAGGCCACAAACTCCAGCTGCTTGAAGAATCTCAAGGTCCCAAGAGCTAAAAAAACCAAAACTGGCATGAACTCCTACTTCATTTTGGTATGAAAAAGCCAGCATGCTTGTCAAAATTACTTACCATTGTAGTTTAGTTGGACTACAAAAAAAAATTAAAAAAAATTTTTTTTTTTAATTGGGAGTTTCATGGAAACATAAACAAACTTCTGGAAATCTTCCTGCCTCTGTCAGCTTTCGAAATCAGTGTTGCACGACAAGAAATGCAGTTGAATTACAATTTAAAAAATGCTATTTTGAAAGATGTGTTGGTGAGATGAATGATGGTGGTGGGGTCAGGATGCCTCAAAAGAAATTTGTCTTTTACATAGGGAATGCTCAGCCAAACTTGGAGCTTTCTCTCTAACTTGCAGCTTTTTCTCTAATATATTTTACCACAGTTCTGAATTGTAGTGACATTATAACATTATCCCTATTTTCACTTAAAATCTTTTTTTTTTTTTTAATAAAAAAGATCAAGCGACATCCCTTTGTCCCACTATTCGGGGTTGTAATTAAACAGAAATTTAATAAAGAATATTTTGTAATGTCCAAAGCAGGACTGTGAAAATGTGCCTTCTCCCACCTGTAAGCTTTGTGGTTTCATAAACACTCATATGACCTGGATCGAAAGTATTAACTCCATATTACATGAAACAGTGCAACATAAAACATCTATTAATTCATAGAATCCTTAAAAGCTGCTAATATAAAGTGTCGATAATGCAATGAAGCTAAACAGGCCTAGAATTTATTTTTTGTGATATGATCCCATCATCTTTTGTGTAAATAAGGAAACAAACTGAAACTAGAATTACTGGTCATATTTAAAAATTTTCCAGTTAGATGACATTTTAAATGATTGTTATTTCTAATACGTTCTTTTCTAGTCTTTTTCTTAACAAGAAAACCTTCTGGCTATACTCGGTGAGAATGTCTCAGATGAGAGATGATTTCTAAAGGGCATGCTTTTAGCAAAGTGCCGGGTCTGTGAGAAGTGAGGAAGGAATGGATGGTGATGAAGGCACCTGGCCACACACCAGGCCCTGCCGACTGGCTCTGCTCCAGGAGAACAGAGATTGGGCAGTGGGCTGGAGGCTTACTGCTTGCTTGTGCTCAGGTACACTGGACGAAGTTCAATTCTGTACATGCCCCTTCCCAGTGGTCTAGCTCCTGACACACAGAATAGGCAGGAGCCAATAGGTAGTATACCAGCTCTGAACATCTCTTATGGGAAAAATGAAGCAGAAAAAGACACACAAAATATGAGAGTCTTAAAGACTTGACTTTTTACGTATCAGCAAGGAGAGGGAATTTGAAAGTGTGAAAAGGCATTTAAATGAACAACAGCAAATGTTTTAATACTGTCATTTCCAGAGACTCTTCTCAGAATGTAACTTCGGAATTGTCACCAATTTATCACGTTAGGTCTACTGTTACATTCTCCTGCTCTCCAAATATGTACAAAAACAATGTTAGAACATTTTCCATGTCTATAAAGCTGTAGTTCTTGGAATCTACATGGTGAGTAGAACAGAGAAGGAGACAGATTCATAAATCTTAGGAATCACTGCAGCATTGGAAGCTTTTTCTAATGCATAAATCAAAGTCCTCTCTGCAAAATCATGGGTTTCTTTTTAAAATTAGCTTCTGCTCTCTCTCCATTATAAAAGATGGAGATTATGGCAATTGTTCTTAATCTAGGAGGTTTCATGTTAGCTACTTTGATCTCTTTCACTTACAAAATTGTACCATCCTCTCTATTTTGGTACATCAGTCGTCCATTTTGTGGGTCAAGGTTAGTCTTGAATTTAGAAGATAAGAAGAATACTTACGGTTCCCCCCCACCTTGAATGTTTTCATGAGTGAACACAGGACGCTGTGGCTGAAATGAAATGATTTTCAATGTAATCAATGTTTAAACTGGTACTAATTAAAAGATAATTTGGGTAATGGCATGGTACTTTTCCTGACATTTGATATTTCCTGTTGTAAAAAACCGAGAGGAATTAAAAAAAACAAATAAAGGGTTTCTGCAGGATCAGTAATTAAAATATTTTGAAGAGTGCTTTAAATTAATTCAAAATAACCAAGGTTCAAATGCTTTGAACATATGTACAATCTAGTCTGCTCAAGCTTTAAGGAAACATCAGGGTTTAGTCTCATTGATTTTTCAAAGGCCAGGAATATGGCAAAAACATAGACACCAAACCACTAGAACGAGAAGTCTGGACACCCTCATACAACCTTATTCTTCAGCGTTTTCTCAAACAAGCAGAAAATAAACCACATTCAATCTAACAGCAAAGTATCCGCATTCATTCTAATGTACTTTTTCTTCACAGACAACATTTTCACATATGGTACAGATGAAAATATTGATAGGCAGACATCCCATGCTACATTTGAATTAACACTCTCTGTTCTCAGTGTGGGGAAAACACATGCATTTTTAAAAAGAGAAAACAGAGAACTTTAAATAGAATGCAACGAACAATATCCAGGTAACATGTAACATTTTACCTTAGAAGAGAAATATTGGTAGAAATTCCCAGTGCACTGAACTCTCAAAAGAGTTTCCTTTCTTTTTAAACTAAGCATCAAGACCAGTATCTGTAATAGATACTTATAATATTGGAAATGACAAGCCTTAGCATCCCATATATCCACAAAAATATTGCAATGATGAAAATTAACATGCTAGTTGAATATGTAAAGTCGATGTCCTTTATACCCACTACCTAAATGCTACCTTTTAGGGGGACAAAAATTATAATTCATTCACAATGCATTTCAAAAGGATTCTCTTCTAAATGATGGCTACATGGTAAAATGAGATAAATCAGACTTTGAATGGCAATTATAAAAGTGACTACTTGCTGACTACTGAATTAGTCATTAGGTCCATGGCCTTAAGACATCAGGACTAACTCCTGGATCCCAGAGTTTTGAGTGGATTACTGACAGGCTGGGAATTTCCCCTGCAAATTGTTCATAGAGACCATACTAGCCCAAGAATGGATGGGGGACTCTGTGGTTCCTTTCAGTCTATGGGTCTATAATCTGCTCCTTTCCTAAATTCTTCATCTACTCCTTTCCCACCCAAGCTGTCTATCTAGCGTAAGAAGACTAAGTACTTATATTACTAAAAACTTTAAGCTTTGACTGTATTAATTAAAAGTGTTTACTAACAGTATTCTTAGAAATTTCACTCAATAGTCTGTGCATGGAATATATAAACTTAAGACTAAAGAATGGATAAAATTGATTGGACACATGTATTACTTAAGAGAGTACAATACTTTACTCCTATAAATCAACACAAAATTACTAATAATATATCTATTATTAAAATGATAAAATATACTATTGTAAAAATGATTATGCCATTTTCAACCATTTTATGGTCATTTAATTCAACATGTTATTAAATCAATTTAAATATATGAAAAGAAGCAAATATGTCATTTATAAGTCTATATGCTATTATATTTCTTCAAGTTCTCATTTAATCATATATATACATAACTTTTATACAGACGTAAGATATGTGTATATTAATTGCTATTAATATTTTATAATAATTTTCTAGAAAATCTTCATTCGCATTTTAAGTCACTGCAAATAATACTCCCTTACATAAATGCATATACATATTTTAAATACTCTTAACCATTTTTCTCTTTTTTGTTTTGAAGTTAAGATTGGTCCAGCCTTTTTTAACTATCATAAATAACAATGCTATAAATATTTTATACAGAGAACTATTTTCCTCTTTTGAACCATTCCTTAGAATACATTTCTAAAAGTAAAATTTCTGGTCAAATTGTATATTTGAGGCATGTGATATTGAAAATGCTCACATTAATCTTTCAAAAATACAGTGTATAAAAATGTAACTTAAAAAACAATTTAAATGCTGTATTTCAAATCATATACCAAGATAGGTACTATTCTCTCACAGAAACTATCATAACCATTTTTAGTGCATAACAAACTTATAAATGAGAAATATTATGTGTTCTTGTCTTAAGAGAAAATGTTCGTAAAGTATATTTCATTATGTTCTAAACATGGCATGCTTATTTCCACATTAAATCATTCCAATGTTTTACAGTTGAGTGAAAGTTTGACTTTTACATCATGGCATCTGGGGCTTAGAAAAAGCAATTTCATTGCTCCCCTATGTTGAAATGTGAATACAACTTTAAAAATCAGATTTCTCATTAATATGAAACAATCTGCTTTTAAAATTAGTATAGCACATTTTCGTTATCATCATTACAATTTTACTGGTTTAATTCCTTCAATTCAACTCATTTCATAAATCATTTGAGTGACTCATCCCTTTGACAATTATGAAGGGCTGTTGCAGAAGTATGTGACTCCCTTAATTCCATAGGCCTCTATGTGTTAAGAACTTGTGTTCCTGGGTGCACCGGCCAGGATGGCCTTGCTTTCACCTATCTTTCCCAATATGTCTTTTCCTTCATGTCATTTAAAAAGGATCCTCCCTTCTCTTGTTTTTTATTTTTCTGAATCACCAGTTTTCTATACTGTTTACTCAGGCCAGGATTTATCACAGCTTTTATTAGCAGAGAAGTTGTGTATCTAAAATAACAGTAAGTTTTAGAACTTTTCTAAGTTCCGTCTTTAACAGGAATCATCTCCATGTGAACCTATAACTAGGAACCAGCTTTGAGGAATGATGACATTGCAGTATTTGAACTAATGTATTTTAAAGTATTTGATCAATGGAGGAATAAGTAGCTTTAACAGGTATTTGCAAAGGCACATTTGTGTCTTTCTGGTGTTGGCATTTGCTGTATAACTTTGGATATGCACCTACGCTTCCTTATTTCTAAAATCAAGGAGTTAATAAGATGATGATTAAGATCTTGCTTGTCCCCCTCAGGGAATCCACAAAAGAATCCCCATTTCCACAGACATATGTCCTCTGTTATGTATAGGTGCCATTATCAACCTTATCTAATTCATTTGTTAGAGAGCTATGACAACTTGCACTTACTAGTTAATGCTCAAATGTCTCAGTCATTTAAAAAAAATAGTAATTACTTAACTTCATTTTGCAGATCAGTAAACCAAAACCCAAAGATAATTTCTTAATATCACAACTAAGTAAAAAGAAGTAATGAATTATAATTTTGACTTGCACTCTCTATTGCATGAAAGATTACTGTAATGAAATAGATGACCTAAGCTGGTTAAAATCAGTATTTTTATTTTGCTTTTTAAGCAACTGTTTATGTTCTGTGTGAATATTAAAGTGAATTATCTTAGGAGACCATCTTTTTTGCCTTTCTCCTGGTGTCACAACTAGGGGCACAAACCTTGAGGAAAAGCTCTGTAATGTATCTGCACTCTACCGCCACCTAATGGTGAGTACTGCAGCAACATGTTAAGAGTTTATGCCTTGGACAGCTTTGACCAAGTTCCTTCAGCCTGGATTCATTTTGAAAGGATATTTTAAAGACCACAGAGAAATGTGGAATAGATAGTCATCTCGTTTTCTTATCGTGTCTTTCCCTTCTTATGTTTAAATTCTTGATAAAGGATCAATATTTAGGCTCCAGTTACTCATAACTTCTTAGCAGTTTTGTGATAAATATAAAACAATATACATTTGTGACATTCAGAGAGGCTCATGTGAACTGTAAATTTATAAAAGTGGTTTTCAAGTTAACAGATGATAGACAGTGTGCTGGAAGTTTTGGGTGAGAATTATATCATGCTTTTGTTATCGATGAATCTTAAGAGTACAATAAAATTAGAAAATCCAGTGAGAGGCATCAGGCTATTTTCATGGAAGCCTAAATATTTACTTTTTTCTTGGCAGTGTAACAATTTTCTTTGCCCTCTTTTAGTGTAGCTATTTCCTAATGTTGTCGAAATGGGTAGAAATGAGACAGGTGTTAAACACACGCTAATTTTTAAAGCCAGAACCAAACCACAAACCACTGATCAAAAAGGAAGCTGGTTTGAAATATCCTAAAATCTCTGGTATCAATAAGATATATACTTTCCTTGCTCAGATGGTGATACAGTTTGTCCCAAACCCACATATTTATCTGTGCAAAGGCATCTCTGTAGAAGATTAGGTAGATTCTTAAATATTTCTTACTTTACATTTATATTTATTTATAAATAAATTCTTTAAAAAGATTGACTGTTACTTTAACTACTAATGTGGGAAAAATCTTTCAAAGAATTATAAGCAGTTCTAGAGTTCTTAAGTCATTTTTTCCCCAGAAAATGTTAGTTGTACTTGCCAACTAGAATTTGATGAACTTCTAAAACAGTACCATGTTTATGCTTATAGGTTTATTTTTCTTTCTTAAATTATGAAGGTAAAATACAATTTTGCATAAATGTTAAGAATATAGAATATTTATGTCCACACAAACACATATACAAATACATAATGCAAAAATTGGGTAAAGAAAAACATTTAAGGTGACCCAAAGCATACCATCTCATTGACCCATGGGAAATTTGTGAATGAGCCATATTAATTGTGGAAAAGCTTTCTTTTTATTTTGGCTCTGGAAGGTCCTTTTGTGGAGTCTTATAATCTCTTCAAATCAACATTTCTCTTTGGCAACACAAATCTCTGCCTCAGACACAAAACGAGGTCTTACAATACAAAGCAAAAAGCACAAACATAACATAACCACAGAGAAGTGTCTGCAGTTTTAAAAAGCGGAAAAGGAAATCTTTTTGCAATCAAGCCCTTAAAAGGTTGCAGAACCACAGTCCTGTAATAGAGCACGTAAGGTTAAACCAGGTCCATCAAAATAGAAATGTAAAAGAACTGACTTATGCAGAGATGAAAATTCCCAAACTCCTTGGCTGCCTTCCTCAGAATTGATAGTACCATTTAGAATGCATTTATTTTAAAGTGCTGTAGATGCTATAGAACTAAGTAGTTGAAGAGAAAAGTAATTTAAGTTCAATCAAGGCTGCCAAGAGAAAGGAGTAACCTGGAGTCCAGAGCAGCAGCAGTGGCTTAAAAAGGGTCATGGAGTGAATGTAGCACACATTGCCAGAGTAACAAGATATTTGTAACAAGGCTTATGGATTTTAAAAAATCCAAATAAGCTGAATGACGTAGAAGCAAACATTACCATAAGTGTGTAATTCGGAATAAGACTGGCGGCAGCTCTATTCTTTGCACTAAAAACAGTGACTGGAAAGCAGTGATTTATAGAGAACATTTGCACAGAAGCATGAGACGACGTAGAAGACAACATACACTACACCCTTACTTGTCTAATGGAGAATTTGGTCATGTCCTTTTGGATTTGGGGAAGCTTACACACACATATAAAAGGGAAGCACCTTACACAAACACTTTGGGTAGGATTTTTGTGCTGATCTGGTTTCGTATCTCATCATCAGTTAGTCACTTCATCTCAAGGGTACATTTGCCCTATGTTACTGGCAAAGCACAGCAAGGACAAGTAAGGAAGAGTCAGCCCACTGAGGAGGATGTGTGTGGGCCGGGAGCTTGGCTCAAGGTGGGGCAGTCCGTCCCTACCCTGTGGGCACCGCTGAGCCCTCTGACTGGCGAGCTGCAGGATCTCCTAGCCGTCACTGGGCTACGCGGAGGCTTACCCAAGACAAGTATCTCGCTTTTTAAGTCAGCCTGGAAAAGCCATAAGAAGTTAGTTAGTTCTCATCCTCATTCTACAGACTTCAGGAGGAGCTTTCATATTTTGATTTTCGTGCACACTCAGCATGCCAAACTCCTGAATGACAGCAAAGAGGGAAGAATGTAACAGTCTGCAGACTGCTCTTCGGGCTGCCCATACTTTTCACACCACAATCATCAGTTCCGCTTTAATCCGTAACTCACAGGCAGAGCAGAGAAAGATTTATAGAGGGAAGTTAGCACTGAGAAAGTGTTTGAATGCAACGCACATGGCTAAGAACTTGTACAAGAAAACTTATGTCTTTAATAGAATACTTAACAATTGGGTTCAAGATACCCTCAGACCTGACCTGCTTTTTCTGTGCTTATTTGAATAGATGCAAGGTAAGACAAAAGGAAGTGTTGCTTAATATCCATCAGATTTCATAGAACGTGTCAGTCTTTGTTGGGGGAAATTTTTCTAATGAAACACATAAAAAGAAAATATGCTTTATTGGGGAAAATGATGAAATATAATTAAATATTGAATATTGTCCTAACTCCAAGCACTGTGTGACTATTTTGGTATTCTTACAAAGTAAGATTTTGAATATGACAGTGAATAAGCTAACCTTCTGTGTGTGTGAGTATGCTTTGTTTTCTTTTCAAAAGTGGACAAGATCTAGCAAAGTATTTCCTAGTATTTGATTTGGCTCATGAGAAATTTTAGCAGGATTAAAAGACTTTTAAAAAAAAGTGTGTGGTTTTCTCAACTCTCATTTAGAAAATTTTCATAATAATTAATGATTGACCTCAAATATCCGGTTTCTGGGAGTGAATGAAATACATTAGACATTTTTCTTTTAGGGTTGTGGCAGAGAAGGCCTGGTGGTCTCCAATACCCATCCTCTTTGTCCATCCTCAGTAGTGGAATCCTGGATGTTAGGTAGGCACGTGACCATTCTGAATAATTTCCCAGCCTTCTTTGTACTTAGATGTGCTCATGTGGTAAGTTCTGAGAGATGGGAGATGTGCAACTTATGGGAAGTGGCCTGCAAGAGAGAAGGCATAAGCTCTTCTCCTCTTTTCTCCTTCCTGCTGGCTGGAATGAGGAAGGGACTGTTGGAGCTGGTGCAGCCACTTTGGAACATACAGTAGAAGCCTCTCATTGAGGACGATATTGTGCCAAAATAAAATGGAATCTCCTGGGTTCTCTAATAACTCCAGAGCACAAACCAGCCCTGGATGCCTTAAATTTATGCATAAGAGAAATGTACTTCTACCTTGTTTTAACTTATAATTATTTTGAGTTTTCTGACAATCTAGCTGCCCCAGTCTTGACTAATACAGAGAAGATTGTCTGTAAACATCAAGGCTCAAAGAGAAAAATACCATTTAGCTGTTGAAACGATGTGGATAAACAGCTGCAAAGATCATTTGACTATATTAGGAAGAATCAGGGCTTAATTTTATGTTGGAAACTATGTTCAAGGGGATCACCTGCTGATGGGATGACTTTAAGGTAAGGAGATTTTCTCATGGGAGTTTATTGGAAGAAATCCTAGGAAGAGACTTTCGCTCTCTTAATAAAGAGCTTCCATTGCAACTTGAGTCCACACACTATAAGCCCCGTTTCCAAAATATTCTCTCAGATGGAACTGGAAGCTAAGCTTATAAAAAGTTGAGGATTGCAATAATTTTTATTATGAAAATTTTTACTATGAAAAGGCTTTATTAAAAAAAGATGCTCAAAAGGCTAGAGAAAATATTGGATTCTGATTGATATATCAAACTCATAATTTATATGTACATTTCAGTCTTCTGTCATTTATAAAGTGGTGGTAAATTTTACTTTTATGGAAGATTTTGGATGGCATATGACAAACTTACAGTCTCAGAAAATGCTTTAAAAGAATAAAATGACATTAAATTAACATAGATTAAGTAAAACAATGGTTGATGGGGTTGATAAAATTGTTGTAATGATTTCATGTCTACTATATTATTTCTATTAAAACATTATTAGAGTTTTATTTTCTTTTTGCTGTTGAGGCTAGCTTACTTTTCTTTGTAATGAGCATACTTCTAACATTCTTGAAATGGAAGAAATAGGAAGCCTTAAAGGACTTGAGTCAGCAGTTTTGCTACTGTGTCAGATGTGGGGCTAAACTATAATAATGGTCTAAAATGTGTAGTTGATTCAATTTGTATTTATATTTACAAGCACTAATAACTTCAGTCGACTTATATTCTCCCTATGAATAGAAATATAGATTTATAAGGTTTCAAAAAAGCTCAGTGGCTGATTAAAAATTAACATGTGCTCTCAAACCGTAAGATAAAATAGAGAAAAACAACTTCATTTTTCTGGAGTTAGTTATTTGATGTAGTTATTAAAGTGTTCTTTTAAAACATCGTTATCACGAACACCTCCATTCTCTCATGTCATTCTGCAAACAACTGAAATATAAAGTGTACATGAGATGAGCTTGGTTTTGTTCTCGATACTGCAATGGTAAGTCCTCCATTTCTCCAAATTAGAGAATCCAGATTCGATTATAAAGTTACTTTCTTACTTACTGACTAAGCTAAAAGGCTGGAGAAAAAGTAGGGAAAGGCAAGGGATAAATACTTTGGCCTTAAAAAGAAAACCACAGAAAGAGGGGGAAAAGGCAAATTCTTAGTCTTAGACATTATGTAAAGTATTACTATTATCTTAAAAATTTCTAGATTATTTCCCACCAGCCAAAACCTCAAAGGGCAAAGAGCAATTAGTCTTAACGTATTCTATTGTTTCAAACATTCTTCCTTCCATACGTAAGATGAATTCACATGGACAGACTATTTTGGTGGATAGATACCGTGATGGGGGTTTGAAAGATTGTCTGAATGGCATTTCTCAGGTGCTGGTTCTTCCTAGAATAGAAATTTGGATCTACCAGAATCTTCACTTTTTCACTTCTCGGCAGAGGCTCTCCTTTCAGGTTTTAAAGACTGAATGTGAGGGTGGGTTATTATTTGAAGTCTATCATCTTTTGTCTAAAGGAAAAGATTTTGGATCATTCTGATCATAGACGCAAAACTTTTCCGTGATGGATTGATTTTATGCTGTGGTTGTCATTCAATCTTTTTCCAAGGCCAGTCATTTGTTTTGCTAAAAATCTTTAAAAAGGATATCCTTAGGGGAGTTAAATGCCAGCAGAGCTGTCAGCTTGCCAATCTCAGAGATAGATGCTTTGTTAACTGCTACAAAGAAGCTCATTCCTGCATCCTCATTAATTTACTTTGGTTTTGTGGGAGAACAAGGCTCGAGAAAGTCTATGCCAGAGAGCATCCTGCCCTCAGGCTTTGCTGCCCCTGCCCACGGGTGGGAAGTATGGGTCGCAAAGAGCCCACTAGGAAGTGACAGAGGATGACAGGCACAATGCTGACACCTTTGAATTGGATGGTTCTCACGCTAACCTTCAATGTAAAAAAATATCTAATGGTTACTTTTTATTCTTATACAAATTTTAGTTAGGTTTTCTCCTCAATATGGGTATAGCTGCTATGCAAATATATCTTTCAACTTTTTGGAGAGAGGCCGTGCTGATGGTGTTAAAAGTTAGTAATCAGTCTTTACATAACTTTACATTAATTATATATATAATTAATTAAGTTCGCTTAAAGACATGCAATAAACCACACTCAAGATGCAGTTACCTTTAATTTTGGTGAATTTATCTCCTGTTGATAAGAGTGTTTAGGGAGGAGAGGAGGTGAGTAGGACTGAGTAGGCTGAGAAAGTGTAGAGACCAGGTCAGAGACAGAAGCCAAGGGAGAATGAAAGGGAGGGGAGGAAAGGAGACAACTGGGAAGAGGTGTAGACATTCGATCTCCCGAAGAAAATGA
>NW_011888873.1:1558952-1565270 GCF_000151845.1 Pteropus vampyrus | reverse complement strand
GATTAAAAATTAACATGTGCTCTCAAACCGTAAGATAAAATAGAGAAAAACAACTTCATTTTTCTGGAGTTAGTTATTTGATGTAGTTATTAAAGTGTTCTTTTAAAACATCGTTATCACGAACACCTCCATTCTCTCATGTCATTCTGCAAACAACTGAAATATAAAGTGTACATGAGATGAGCTTGGTTTTGTTCTCGATACTGCAATGGTAAGTCCTCCATTTCTCCAAATTAGAGAATCCAGATTCGATTATAAAGTTACTTTCTTACTTACTGACTAAGCTAAAAGGCTGGAGAAAAAGTAGGGAAAGGCAAGGGATAAATACTTTGGCCTTAAAAAGAAAACCACAGAAAGAGGGGGAAAAGGCAAATTCTTAGTCTTAGACATTATGTAAAGTATTACTATTATCTTAAAAATTTCTAGATTATTTCCCACCAGCCAAAACCTCAAAGGGCAAAGAGCAATTAGTCTTAACGTATTCTATTGTTTCAAACATTCTTCCTTCCATACGTAAGATGAATTCACATGGACAGACTATTTTGGTGGATAGATACCGTGATGGGGGTTTGAAAGATTGTCTGAATGGCATTTCTCAGGTGCTGGTTCTTCCTAGAATAGAAATTTGGATCTACCAGAATCTTCACTTTTTCACTTCTCGGCAGAGGCTCTCCTTTCAGGTTTTAAAGACTGAATGTGAGGGTGGGTTATTATTTGAAGTCTATCATCTTTTGTCTAAAGGAAAAGATTTTGGATCATTCTGATCATAGACGCAAAACTTTTCCGTGATGGATTGATTTTATGCTGTGGTTGTCATTCAATCTTTTTCCAAGGCCAGTCATTTGTTTTGCTAAAAATCTTTAAAAAGGATATCCTTAGGGGAGTTAAATGCCAGCAGAGCTGTCAGCTTGCCAATCTCAGAGATAGATGCTTTGTTAACTGCTACAAAGAAGCTCATTCCTGCATCCTCATTAATTTACTTTGGTTTTGTGGGAGAACAAGGCTCGAGAAAGTCTATGCCAGAGAGCATCCTGCCCTCAGGCTTTGCTGCCCCTGCCCACGGGTGGGAAGTATGGGTCGCAAAGAGCCCACTAGGAAGTGACAGAGGATGACAGGCACAATGCTGACACCTTTGAATTGGATGGTTCTCACGCTAACCTTCAATGTAAAAAAATATCTAATGGTTACTTTTTATTCTTATACAAATTTTAGTTAGGTTTTCTCCTCAATATGGGTATAGCTGCTATGCAAATATATCTTTCAACTTTTTGGAGAGAGGCCATGCTGATGGTGTTAAAAGTTAGTAATCAGTCTTTACATAACTTTACATTAATTATATATATAATTAATTAAGTTCGCTTAAAGACATGCAATAAACCACACTCAAGATGCAGTTACCTTTAATTTTGGTGAATTTATCTCCTGTTGATAAGAGTGTTTAGGGAGGAGAGGAGGTGAGTAGGACTGAGTAGGCTGAGAAAGTGTAGAGACCAGGTCAGAGACAGAAGCCAAGGGAGAATGAAAGGGAGGGGAGGAAAGGAGACAACTGGGAAGAGGTGTAGACATTCGATCTCCCGAAGAAAATGATGGTGGCTTAAATGTTGACGAAAGACAGGATGAGATTATGCTTTGTCCAGAAAAAGGTATCATGGTCATTAGATAATATCCCCCAATTTAAATAATTTTAAAGTTAACTAGTACCCTGGTGAGTGACATTTATGACAAATTTTTGCTTTAAAAGCACTAACTTTTTCTTTCAAATTTCATTCAAGATTTACAACGGGTATGATCAGTTTAATTTTTCTGACGTGGGTGGCTGGAAATAAGAACCCTCATATTCTACAGGCAGATAGCAACAGTTCTTAGGAACTAAGCCTCATATCTGATCATGTCTTAAAATTGATTAAATTGATGAGAAAATTAGTTATTTAAGTAATTGACTTAGTAAGTAACGTTTAACTCTCTGCAATGAATGGTCTCTGTTATTAAATAGTGTGTTTATTTTATACAAATGCCAGGTATGACTGGGTTCTTTGTTCAGGTGACATTTTCTCTCCTGCTTGAGGAATAGTCAAGCCTCAGAGTTTTGTGACTGTCCAGGGGCCTTATAGGCACTGACCATTATTTAAGCATTGACCCAGAAGACCTTGTACAGGCCAAGTGCCTCTACATTTATTATTGGTAAGATCTTAATAGGAAATTATGGAGTTTAAAAAATTACTTTCATTTTTAGAAATTTTTAAATAGAGGATCTATGGGAGAAAGTGACTTTCATAGTGGCATAATATAAATCATTCTTTTTGTTTCATAATTTTAATATTTGCTAGTAATCATATTTGCTTTTTAATTCACAGGTTACATATTTGAGATATCAAGTTTTCCCTTTGTTTTAAGAGAGACATTTACGAGCTGAAGATTCAAGATTTCAAGATTTTTTCCCTCTTTATTGATGAAAATCATTGCCCAAGGTTTTTTGTTTTTAAGAAGAAAATGCAGGACCCAGTTCTTAAGTAGTCACCAATTTGAAGAAAATTACTTCTTCAAAAAGAATTTATAGGGAACCAGAGTATTAATTTTTTTCCTTCCTTCCTTCCTTCCTTCCTTCCTTCCTTCCTTCCTTCCTTCCTTCCTTCCTTTTCAAACTGCTATTATATCAAAGATATGATATATAGTTTCCTCAACCTGGAATTGGACTAATCTCTCTGGGTATTAATTTCCTCATCTCAAAAATAGATATAATGTAACCAACCTTTTGATAAGATGTATAGTTATTAGAGTAATGTCTGACACTCAGTAAGAGCTCAGCTATTATCATTATCAACACTGAGAAATTAGAAAGATTCATAAATTATGAAAACTTTAAATATGAATTTATAATTGTTAATAAATAATAGAATTATATTACACATTTATATCTTATTAAAATTTGGTGTGTTTCTATACATCCCTCCACCTGACTTATAAGTGCTTATGTTTCTTATAAGGAAACCTTATAAGAAACCTTATAAGGAAACCTTATAAGGAAACCTTCTAAAGCAATGTTAAAATTGATGTTTATTAATATGATTAACTGTACTAGCTAATTGTAGTAAGACTGGTTAGTTCTTCAGGAATTAGGCAAAATTAAAATACCTCATCAATGGTTTTAGCTGCATTACTGTCTTCCTTAGGGGTTCTAGGACCTGCGGAGGTGGTTACTGCATATTTTAAGCAGTCAGGTTTCCTCTCCTCTTCCTCCTCTTCAATGTGCAGGCTTGGTGTCACCTCTGTGCCATCATGGCCAAACCACAAAGCATCTGGTTCTTGAGATTCTGGCCCTCTTTGGATGCCTGACGTAACCCCCTCACAGATATCCTCATCTTCCTCTCCAATGATAGGGAGAGTTTGGGGTAAGGGACCCACATCAGTGTGTCCAGAGGCCACAAACTTATCACCTAGGACTTCGGGAATTTTTTCAAGGCCCGCAAAAACTTTTCTCATCTTTGTCACATCTGCACACTTGTTCTGAGTTGTCTTTCTGGGATCCTGGAGTGGCATTGCCTCAGAAGGCTGGACTGTGGTTGAGGTGACACCCGAGCAGAGAAAAGGTGGTTGAAAGGAAGGTGATTTGGCAGGTACAGATGCTGGAGGCAAAGGGAGGAGAACTGAGGATTCCTCTTTAATTTCAAGGGTGATCTCCTCTAGGATGTTTGGTTTGGCTTGGTCATCTGACAAAGTTAAAGCACCAAGCTTCTCTAATTCATCCAAGAAGTCGTCCAGAAAAGGAGGTAGTGTTGGGGTCAAAGGGTTTGCCGGCGGACTCTTGGCTGTCAGGGACAGCCACTCCTGGGTGATTCCCCGGAGAGCTCCTTTATCTGAGTCAGGTGAAGCTTTGTGCCTGGGAGGAGGGGCTCGTTCACTGGAAGCCAACTTAAAAATGAGCAGCGATTATGAAGTTAAAAAAAAAAAAACCCAAGAAAATAATGCATCAAAACACAGAGACAGAGACATGCAAGAAAGGTATGGTAGTGAATGAAAAAAATATTTATTCTATGATCTAGATTGGAAGATATTTTGCTGAATTTAAATACATAAAATCATTAGCATGTTAATTAGAACATTATCTAAAAAATGAAACTCTCCTTGCATTTGGAAAGTATCTTATATGTCAGATGACAAAATAAAGCTGTCATGGAGATTAAAGGACAGTAAAATTTAAAAGATTTAACAGAGTACCTCTTTTAAACTAGGTTTCCCCATATTGTCTTAATAGTAGAAATAGCTCTGAAATAATGTTAATGTAAAACGAAAACCAATAATTAAACCTTTTTTTTTTAATCCCTGAATTTGTTTAGTGTTCTTCCTTCCTGTAGCACTGTTAAATTTTTTGAACTTTATAATTTTCTCACTTATGTTTGCAAGGGGACTTTAACATATGGCATAAAATATTTTTACACCATTATACATCAACACATTTATAAATGATTAAGTTCTGAAAAATATATTTCATGATCAGAATGACACTGAACTCACATATAACTACTACTTCAAAGTTAAAAAAAAAAAAATCCAGAGTAGATGATTACACAGAAAGGGAGCATATAATGCTACAGAGAGTAACCTGCTGGGACTTCCATCCTCTCTCAAAAGACTGACATTTTATGTAAACCTGTGGAGGTATAATTTATGAAGCTTAATCTCCTGAAGTAAAAATATACTTCTCTGCATCTTAATATTATCACTTTATTGTGGACGTATTGAACAAAACAAAATTTTTATGTAAATCCATGAAAAGTAGTTGGCAACATTCTCATACATGTATCAATTATTGCTGGACTACAAAGACAGGTACACGCTGTACATACGAAGGCCTTAGGAGAGGCTGGTGGATGACATTTTACTTTAGTTCTTTCCAGGGAAATGATTTGGGTTTGGAAAGAAAAAGATCTTCAAGGAAGATTTTGGAGATGCCCTTTCTAGTAGGCTGTTTGGGATAAGACTTCACGCACTCAGCACTCTTGGTCCCCTCTGGGGCCTTTGTGCGTATCAGTGCACATTGTATCCCCTGCTAAACTTTTGACTTCTGTGTCCTAAAATAGGAATGGGGGCATTAATAGAATTTATTCAGTTTTTTTTTTTTTTTTTTTTTTTAAAAAGGAACTATGATGTCAAGTCATCCTGGGGTAGGATAAGTGAGACAAAGTGTCACAAAACTCATGTGAGCATTTTAACAGAAGATTCAGGACTAAAGGCTGCTTAGCATTTGATATAAAGTGATCCTGTACATATGGTCTGTTATTAGATAGATACACTTCTAGCAAGCCCTGTATATATTTAATTTTTAACAAGATAGAAATGACCTAAGTCTCATTTGATGGTTTAGAGAAGTTCCCTTATTGGCCAGAGTTTAATTTTACGCTATATTACGCAACACAATAATAAATTTGAAAGTCTGTGAGACATATAATACTTCAAGATTATTACTTCCCACTTTCGCTTACTCTCATGAACAGGAATATTATGTGACTAACAAAGATCTTTAAATTCCATTATTGTCATTGCTACCCCTATCACTATTACTGCTCCGGTGTCATTACCACCAGTCACTAATATGCATTACAGGTTCAAAGTGTTTAGCTTTATAATGACTTGTTTCTACCGAAAGAAAGTCAAATTAAATATCCCAGGATACCTATATATCACAAAAATATACACGTGATACAAAAATTATATAATCAGCTTTTCTTCCAAAGGCATTACGGTTGGATGCTATTGTACTAAAAGCAGAAAAATCAGAAATGTTATCAACTTACATTTAACTATCCCCTAAAACATAGTATGTCAAGAAATGTGATTTGAGTGAGTCAAAGTGTGATTCATAAATCACTTAAGGAGTTCTTTCCTTTATTTGCAAATATCAGTTAGAAAATAGGATATATAACATTTATATACTCATCATTTAGAGTATATTATAGTTGTTTTTTTTTTTTCTGAAAATCACGTAGTTCAACACTACTGAGAAGTTTCCTTCCTTAAGCCAATGATATCATAGCAGAGATTACCAGTTGGGATAAAACCACTAAGTATTTTTTTCAAACTATGAATGTAAGCTTTTCAACATAATTTTTTCCCCAGCAGTGAGAATAAAACACAAATTAGTTATTAGCAAAATTTGTACATTTCTCTATTTATAAAATGTAAAATCTGGTGTTTTAAGAAAAAACTTTGGAAACTGAAAATACATTTGAATCATATTCAACAAATATTAAAACTTTGTGATCTAAAATACTACACTGCCAATATTATTTAGGACATCGTGGAAGAATTTCTTAAATTTTA
>NW_011888873.1:1553148-1558902 GCF_000151845.1 Pteropus vampyrus | reverse complement strand
TTTTTTTTTTTTCTGAAAATCACGTAGTTCAACACTACTGAGAAGTTTCCTTCCTTAAGCCAATGATATCATAGCAGAGATTACCAGTTGGGATAAAACCACTAAGTATTTTTTTCAAACTATGAATGTAAGCTTTTCAACATAATTTTTTCCCCAGCAGTGAGAATAAAATACAAATTAGTTATTAGCAAAATTTGTACATTTCTCTATTTATAAAATGTAAAATCTGGTGTTTTAAGAAAAAACTTTGGAAACTGAAAATACATTTGAATCATATTCAACAAATATTAAAACTTTGTGATCTAAAATACTACACTGCCAATATTATTTAGGACATCGTGGAAGAATTTCTTAAATTTTAAATAAGACTTTGTAGATACATGCTTATTCTTTCTTATAAAATTTTATTTGAAGGTGTAGTTGCTTTGAAATTTATCTGGTAGTTCTTTTAAGATGACCAAATAGTGGGTAAGCCACATACATGTTATGTTTACATTTAACAGTAGGAACTACTGAAGGAAGGACGTTGATCTCTACATGCTAAGCTCTGGTAGTGAAGTAAATATACTGAAGAAGATTCTGGAAAACTTTATAATCAATTAATCAAAATTGGATAGTACCAAACCATTCCATTATATAATAATAAAGGATCGAGAGTAATTACCCCACAACTGAAACCCCATCTTTAAAGAGGAGTAGAAAACAAACAAACAAACAATGCCTAGCCTTAGCCCTTTTAAAAAATGCTTTCTCTTAAAATAGTAGATTTTTATATTGTTAACTTATGTAAAATTCTTCTAAGACTCATTTTTAAGGAGTAGTTTTAGATCACTGAGAATGCTATCTTGAAATGATCTTGCATTGGAATATGAAATGACTGCATACTTTAATCATGTCTGATATGTCTATTATTTTGCTAGCTCTGGACGGTTTATTTTCCCACATCCTAGCCTTGATCTTAATTATTTATTAAAATAATTAGTAAATTATGCAACATAATAAAAATTTAAATGTCAGGAAGTACAATATTTTGGAACTAATTCCTTGGTAATTTAAAGTTTTCTACTTGGAGATTAATGGAAAGGAGAAAGAAATTCCTAAACCCTACCTATAAAAAAGAACACACTATATTATAATTCGACAGAAAATTAAGAAAAAATTTCACATTGTGAGTAAAGAAAGTAGGAAAATAGCCTTTTCTAATTAACCTGTTCAGGAAGCAAAGTTCCTTTTAGACAAGATATTGAGAAAGATAATTATCCTTAGCTGTTAGCTCTAGTGAGACAGTAGAACTGGCACATAATTATCCTAAAACTAACAAAATACACTTGAAGACTTCTAATAACCGATGAAATTTCCATTCAAACTAATAGATAGACAAACTGACTTATAGACTTTAATTGAAAAATCTTACTCTATCTCTCTTTCTATATTAAAAACCCCTGAGACTTTTATAGAATTTTTTTCAACTGAATTACCATGTATTGTTGAAATAAATCAATTTAGAATCTATCGATCTATGTATAGATGCATATGTACATATATAATTTGTATAAAATATATATAAATAAATAAAATCAAACTTTAGAGAAAACTCAAGCTTCAAAAAATTTGAGTTTCAGAAAGCAAATCTATTTATGTATGTACACAGATATATATCACATAGGGTCTTATGATACTAATAATTTTTTCTCTGTCGATATTTTAACTTGAAAAATGAAATTCTCAAAATCAAGCATTAAACCTTTACGCTGTCACTCATGAGAAAAATCAAATTATATGGACTTGATGTTGCACTCATACTTAGAAACCTAACACATAAATCTTCCGCTTTGTAATAAACGTGATGTTCTAGTTCAATGCCCTAAAATCACCTATCGATTATCTTACTCCAAGCTCCTAAATGTTATACTAATATGGTGAGCGCCTTCTTACCTTATTTGAACTTAAGCTGTGGATTCTATCGCTCGAATAGCTGTGGGGTATGGGAGGGTCAGGGTAATCCTCGGCACCTTTGGATGTATTTCTCTTGACAACTTCTACATAGGAAACAGGGAAGATGCCTTGTCTGTTGGTTCCTGGAATTTTACCTTCATACCAGTTTTGATCAACTCTTTTGAGAAGAATAACTCTATCTCCCTGTAAGAAATATTAGAAAAATGCATTATAAATAGAGATGTGATAATGTAAAAAACTAATTGTCAACGTTTTCTGATAAACAATAGTTTTCCATTTGGGAAAGTTTTATACTTCCAGTTTTTTTTTTCTTTTTCTTTTTCTTTTTTTTAAGTCAGGAGAATGCAAGTAAAGTCTCAGAGCTCACTCCCAAATTATAGCTTATCAACATATGCAATTTAACCACCCAATCACTACATCAGAGACTTCCCTAAGGATGCTTGGTTAGTGTGAATGAGTTTATACTATCTGTGTTGGTACTGCGTGAAATGACTTGCATAAGTTATTTCAAAAAGCAGAACAGTTTAATAGGCAATGTCTCAATGACAGTAGCATCATCCTATCACTGACAGTTTCAAGGGAGAGCTTCAGAAAAGTGCAACTCAGCTCTCTGTGATAGTGTGTCTGACATCGGTTGCAGAAATTCACCTCTAGAAGGGATGAAGTTGAATGGGACACCGTTTTTCTTCTTTAACCTACATGTGCTAACTAGTAACAAAGAGTGAAGATAATGAAATGGGGCAGAGATAGCACTCGAGATAATCCTTCACTGTGGCCAGGACTGACACCCACCTGATCCATTCTGACTGGTGGGTGGCCATGCTATTGTGGTCACTATATATTTTTTATAGAACCCCTGGCCTTTGCAATAATAGAATTTTCTACAATCAATAATATTCCTGCTATCTGCAGTGATCAAGGCAATGCCACAAAACCCAGGTTAAATTTAAACTCAAAACCACATGTAGCCCAGAAATAAATAGGCAAGATGTGGTTAAACAGTAAAAATTCTGCTGTTGAATCCATCAAATAATACGAAGTTTGGGCAACTGCACTGACATAGCAGTAGAGGTGACACACAATCAAAACTTGAGCATGATAGGGAGGCCTTCTTCAGATGGCACTAAAGGCGAGAGTTCTCTTTTTGCCAAAATGCTGTATGGTTTATATAGACTGTCCACCATCACTGAGCAGAACATTGCAAAGAAAAATGAAATCTCCCTAAATCTTAATTTGCACTGACTTTCTCTGTAATACACCAAGATTGGGCTGTTGCTAAGCTACCCCTTGAGCTATAAATTGCATTAGCAGAAGCTTCTCTCCAATGTGTGAAACACAACTGAATACAGTTGATGTAATGCTGTGCTGTAGCTTAGACGACAGAAGAGAATCAATTGGTGATGCAGAACTAGGACCAAAAGGGAAGAATGAGATGAAGTTCTCCCAGGACAAGAACAGTGATATTTTCCTTTGTCGCTCCTGGCTATGCATTTACCACCTTGCATGTTACTACCATGTGGTCTGCGTTGTGTGCAGACATGTATATTATCATCTCAACTACCACCTCAGACAAATGTATGTGATTGCTTAGCAAACAATGAAAATAGTTTATTTAATCGTTCTCAGCTATGCAAAGTAACAAGTTAACGAGTTCTTTTGATATTGTTAAGAAGAGATGCTGGAGTTAGATAGGTTGCTGGTGAAATCTGGGTCAGTCATGAGGCCTAGATGGGTCCTCAAAATGCTCCCCAGGAAGAAATATCTTTATTACTTTAGGACCTTGCTTTGATTCCAAGATAAAAGTAAGTATTGGAAATCTTTTTTTTTTTTTTAAATGACTAATAAGGCAGCAGAACAACAATATTCTGAGGTGTATTAAAGTACTTTTCCTCTTGATGCTTTCCCACATCATAACACCATGATATTCAGGCCAAGGCACCCCTTGGAGAGGGTTTGGGGCCTCCCAGGCTAAGCCATGGAGGGAAAGTCTTTCATAGAAGCTTTGTGTCCGGCAGGGGACCTCATCTGGAAGAACACAGGGAGCAATAGGAAACAGTGACTCAGGGTGGCGTTAGGGAGTCCTTTGTCCTTTTCTTAGGAGAAAACACAAAAATGTCTGAGGACGAAGATAACCTATTTTATTTTTGAAAATATACTGCCTTTCAAATGAACCGGATGAAGAAAACGACTAGGTTACCTTTCTCAGCGATAGCTCCACATTTGTGTCAGCATTGAAATTATATTTGGCTATAGCTTCTCCGATTTCTCCAGGCTGGGCAGGGGGAGGTGGTCTTGCAGGCTGTGCTTTTTCAGGAGGCATGAGTTTCTATGAGGGAAAATAATGACTTATTCTTGACCTGTGATGACTTTAGAAACAGCAACCATGTAAGAGAGAAGGGGAAAGACTTACCTCTACATATGAGATTGGGAAAATGCCCACTCTCCCATGGTGCTCTCCCTCGTACCAATTTTGATCAATTTTCCTGAGGATGTAGACAGTATCTCCTTTCTTAAATGACAGCTCCCTGGAAGGGACATTTAAAAATTTTTTTTTTCCTTGATGTACAGCAATTATTCTTAAGATCTTTAGAAGTATATAGGAAATATATTTCCAATATTAAAAAAAAAATAATCTGTTGAGCCCAGTTGGAAAAGGATTTTTCTTGCAAATTCTTAGAATTCACTTATAACATTATATAACTTTTGAAATGATTTCAAGAACAAGCATAAACATCACATCTAATATAAACCACAGGCAGATTACTATGAAATTTAAAGGCGGGACAAACTATTGCCATCTAGTCATTAGATTATAGTAGAGAAGTTGTGAAGCTCAGCATAATGATAGATTAGTTCTGCACTGATTTTTTTGTCCTGAAACTAGTGAGCTAGTTAGTTACTTTCTGTCTTTTTCTCAAATACTAAAGCTTGCAATAGGAAAATTTTCTGCCAACACCAGAAAATTTTTTTTTGTGTGTGGATTCTTAAAGCTGGTTGACAGGCATTTAAATGGAATAGCTTGATAAGGAATTTATTTTGTGAAACAGAAAAGATCTTATACTTTTATTTTTCAATGGTGCACAAAGAGAAACATATTTTAAGTGCAAACACATTCATGGATTGCTTGTTGCCTTCTTTATATTTTTTTGTTTTTAAAGAATAAAAATATTTTCAAGATACTACGTTTTTCCATTTTGGCTCTAAGAAGACAGTAGGTATATTTGGGCATTAAATTCTACATTATAAAGACATCACTCATTTTGAATAATCTGTGCCTAAATTCTCACCCTCACTATGGTTTTTCATGGCTCCAACGCCCAGATGATTGATTGTATTTGTGTGGTATTTTGCCTCCACTATTATGTTTTTTGGGGCATTTATTTCTGCCTTTTCCCAAGAGCCCCACTTCCCTACACATCTGCCTTTCCACTCTTAATCTTCTGCATTGTTTAGTTCAGAATCTTGAGTTGGAAAAATTTCGTGTGCGGAATATATAATGGAGAGAGCTATAGATCAGATGTAGAATGTTTCTCATTAATTAAAAGAATTGAAATAACCACCGCATATTAAAATAATTATTACACATTTAGAAACGTTAAAATCTTCACTTTGAAAGTACGTTAAATTCTGGCAATCCTGAAGACAAAGAAGATTCACAGAGCCTTACATGCAAATACAGGACTTTCCTCTTTTAGGCAAGTGGCTGATGTAGACAGCAAAATAACAAAACAGAATATTTAATGTTTACAACCCAACAGTTTTCTTTGTGCCAGATATGTTTTGTGTCTGGAAATGAAA
>NW_011888873.1:1527355-1553098 GCF_000151845.1 Pteropus vampyrus | reverse complement strand
TTGAAATGATTTCAAGAACAAGCATAAACATCACATCTAATATAAACCACAGGCAGATTACTATGAAATTTAAAGGCGGGACAAACTATTGCCATCTAGTCATTAGATTATAGTAGAGAAGTTGTGAAGCTCAGCATAATGATAGATTAGTTCTGCACTGATTTTTTTTGTCCTGAAACTAGTGAGCTAGTTAGTTACTTTCTGTCTTTTTCTCAAATACTAAAGCTTGCAATAGGAAAATTTTCTGCCAACACCAGAAAATTTTTTTTTGTGTGTGGATTCTTAAAGCTGGTTGACAGGCATTTAAATGGAATAGCTTGATAAGGAATTTATTTTGTGAAACAGAAAAGATCTTATACTTTTATTTTTCAATGGTGCACAAAGAGAAACATATTTTAAGTGCAAACACATTCATGGATTGCTTGTTGCCTTCTTTATATTTTTTTGTTTTTAAAGAATAAAAATATTTTCAAGATACTACGTTTTTCCATTTTGGCTCTAAGAAGACAGTAGGTATATTTGGGCATTAAATTCTACATTATAAAGACATCACTCATTTTGAATAATCTGTGCCTAAATTCTCACCCTCACTATGGTTTTTCATGGCTCCAACGCCCAGATGATTGATTGTATTTGTGTGGTATTTTGCCTCCACTATTATGTTTTTTGGGGCATTTATTTCTGCCTTTTCCCAAGAGCCCCACTTCCCTACACATCTGCCTTTCCACTCTTAATCTTCTGCATTGTTTAGTTCAGAATCTTGAGTTGGAAAAATTTCGTGTGCGGAATATATAATGGAGAGAGCTATAGATCAGATGTAGAATGTTTCTCATTAATTAAAAGAATTGAAATAACCACCGCATATTAAAATAATTATTACACATTTAGAAACGTTAAAATCTTCACTTTGAAAGTACGTTAAATTCTGGCAATCCTGAAGACAAAGAAGATTCACAGAGCCTTACATGCAAATACAGGACTTTCCTCTTTTAGGCAAGTGGCTGATGTAGACAGCAAAATAACAAAACAGAATATTTAATGTTTACAACCCAACAGTTTTCTTTGTGCCAGATATGTTTTGTGTCTGGAAATGAAATTAGGAAGCTTAGCTTTACACAAACCAACCAACAAACAAACACATGTAGAGACAACTAATTATTTTTCTTTTAACTGTAAAAAGAAATCTTTTCTATTTACAAAGACTTATATTTAAAATTTTGAAGTCATTTAGGTAAAGGATAGTAGTCTCAGCAGTTTTCAAAATTGTGTTCCTTTCATTTCAGAGTTAGAATTTCTGAGTCCCATTTTGGTAAGTTCACACTACCCTCATCACCTTCGTCTCCACACACTTTTAATAGTGGCCATTGACAACCTTAGGAAATATCATTTTATCACTTTTTCCTGTCTAACAATAGAGACATTACATTTGATGAGTTACTTAGCTGTATTTTTTTTTCAAATTAAACTTTCTTGTATTTGGTAAAGAAAAACAGCTTTTAAAATAGATAGTTATTGAAATAAGCCACACTGAAAAAGTTGAAAATCACATGATATCACTTATGTGTGGGATATAAACCTAAAAGCAACAAATGAACAGGACAAACAAACAGAGACTCATGGACATGGGCTATAGACTAGTGTTTACCACAGGGTAGGGGGTGAGGGAGGAAGGCGGAGGCAGACGGAGTAAAGGAGGTCAAATATAGGGGGATAGGGGAGAGTGAAGTGGGTAAAAGAGATCAAATATATGGTAGCTGAAGGAAATTGTACTTTGGGTGGTAAACACACAATAGAATATACAGATGTCAAATTATAATGTATACCTGAAAACTATATAATTGTATTAACCATCATTACCGCAATAAACTTAATTTAAAAAAATAAATAAATAAAATAGATCGTTATTTAAAACAGATATCCATCTCTCATTTATAAAATATCAGGCATAAAAAGCACTCACATCTAGCTATTAATTGAAAGGACTTAAAAACGGGGCTAGTCCTTATGTAACTTTCAGTGCTGTCTGGGTGTGTGAGTCTTTTAAGTTGTTCTAGTCAGTTGTCCATAACCTTGACTTCTGTGTAAAATAAGTAACTACATGGAGATGATGAACAACTGCTTTTCACATCTCCTGAGAACAGAACAATAGGAATGTGATTAAACTGCAAGAAGATAAATTTATGTATGGTTATGAGGGAAATATCTTTTTTCTTTACTAAAATTATGGGATGGCTACCATGGGTGATTATTTAATCTACTTCTTCAAAGTTTTATACAAAATGAAATTTAGTTGGTTTAAGAAGACTTTTGTGAAACGGGTAGTGCAGACAGCCTTCAGAAAGGCTGTGGCATTTATACTCTCCCAGAGGTGACATGTGAAAGAGCGGGTTTTCCCTGAACAGATACTAACTTCAGGTATTCACGAGGAAGATGTGGCCTTGGAGGAAGGTGAAGGGCTTAGGACTCAGAAGCAAACAAAATCCAGTGAGGCAATTGATACCCCAAATAACCTTCCTCTGCATTTCATGTTATCTTTTTCTCAATGCTAGTTTTTAATTAAGGCTTCTTAAAAACCTTGTGAGCTCATGGCGGATACTCTTCCTACTTTATATGCCTTGTCATTCCTCAGGGCTCCATACATTTAAGAAAGCTTTTGATTGATTGTCACAAAGGAAAAATGAAAGTTATGTGTTCTGTATCATCACTTTATAAAACTGACATGTACTGTACAAATTGTCACAGCATATCCAAAGGACAGTAGTCACAACCAGAGTGTAGCAGAAACAAAGCGTATATTACTTATCTAATCCAAAAAAGATTAAGTTTTCGTTCAGGGTGTTCTTTAAGCCATGTTCAACATTTTTACTTCTAAATAACATTTTCTTATTTGGTTCATTTCCTATCTCGGCAGCTTTACCAAATTCTGAGTGATTTTATTTTCATATGTCTTCTGCCAGAGACAGATTCTAGAACTTTGAATTCATATAATATGTACTTTTAAGAATAAATATTTTGGTTATTATATATATGTGGTTTAAACTACACAGTATAATTTAGTGCCAATTCACAATGAATTTATTATCTTGAATTCTAATGGAGACTAAAGTTTCTTAAATAAGCTTTGGGCATATGGGCCCCAATGGAGCTGGAAGACTCCTTGCCATTTAAGCCTACTCATTTATTTAATACTAGCTTTCTGCAACCTCATGCCTATCAGATGAACAAGTTCCTAAAGAAAAAAGATAAAACAGAAAATATTGCAACACAGGAGTACGAAAACATCAACATCAAAAGACCACAAGAGGGAACTTTGCTCAGATTCTCTAAGCTTAGAGTGTTGAAACATGGAGATTTTACTATAAAAGTCTTTGTACACAGTTCTAGTCTTTAAACCTACAAACTATCCTTGAAATAACTGGATAAATAAATGTTATCAAATTCTCCCAGTTAGTGTTAATTACTCCCCAACACTTTATTTTTATTTCATTCTTGACATGAAAATTCTAGACACGAAGATTCTTAATTTCTTTTTTGTTTTTCCTAGCCTTTTGAAATCATTGTGTTCTAACATGTTCAGTGTAATTTAAAACTCAGTAATTCTCAACTAAACTCAAAATGAAAATAAAATTACCCACATCTCAATTAATTCAGAAGGAACCATTTAATTAGAGTGGATTGCTAAATTATCTGTAACACATTTCATTGCAATAACAGTATTACTAAAGTTTTCAAAGCCAACTCAAGTCATATGATGAATACTTATCTTACTTACTTAGATGTCTGAGCCTTAAAATCGTAAACAGCTTTTGCAGGCAATTTCTGAAAAGTAAGGTAAATGATTAGCACTGACTTAAAATCTGGATTTCCTACAGGAAAGCAATTTCACATGAATTAAAGAGAAATGAAACATCAAAGAATGATTAAACATATATAACATAAATTCTATATAAGAATTTATGAATAAATTAATTAGTTCTTCATTTAGACATTTAAGCTATAGCAGGAATATAATAGATGACTTATTCACCATAAGTATTGAATATCATATTTCATTTTAGGAGCTAAGGTAGATGAAAATAGGGAAATAAAATGCCTGCAGAGGATTCTGTCCTAGGTATAATTTTGGCTGTAACCAAGGCATTTCCTGGAATAACTGTGGGGGGTCAGTTGTTCCATGTCTTATGTATTGACACAACTCATGAATCATAATAAAAAGGTTGGAAAAGTCATGAAGGAAGTAATTGTCCCTTTTACTAAACACATATAACATAGTAGCGAAGTAATATTAGCTCAATTATTACTGGGAGGCTAGTTAGTGGCTTGATGATCTTGCATTCCCTGGAGGGTTCAGGAATTCTTCAGCCACAGTAAACCAACTGCTCATCTTTGAGTCATAACATGACGTGACATGTGCCTCACTCTGAAACCTTGGAGCCCACAGATCTGACCGGGCCATCTATAAGCTAGCAACTCCAGCTCTTCCTTCCCCACTTTCCAATAACTCCCCACATCTTTTTTCCCATTCTTTCCCCCTGTGATTCTGGTAAACTTTAGGCTACCTGGATCATTCTTGACTTCTTTGGGGGTTCCACAAGCACAGGCCTGTATCAGATACCTAGAGAGATACTCCTGGAGTGGCTGCCAGTCCAAGACCAGCTTTCAGTATCCATCAAACATTCATGGCTCCAAGATAATGTGAGCCAGAGCTCCAGCCCTGGTCCAAGGTCTTGGACAAATTGCCAATAGATGGGTGGTTCCCAGGGACAGTGGTTTTTCAGGGATCCTTTCCAACAAAAGTAGGCCAGAAAAAATTATTCACGTAGAACATGTATTGATTTGCAATACTGTGGGCCTAGGGCTCTCCCCTACATCACTGAGCCAGGAATTTGTACAGGAGAAACCTCTTTCCACTGCAAGGCAGCTGGCACTCATGCACATTCATGGGTGCGAGGCCAAGGCCCAAAGAAGCCTCACTGCCACAACTGGACCACAACTCGGGGAGATCTGCAGCTAGGGTCAGAATGCAGATGGCTCGAGTCCTTTGCTCAGGCTCCAGGGAACACTGTCTCCAGTTTCTCCATTGTCATTTTGTTAATCTGGGTTCTTGACTGGTTTTGGATGTAACTTTGGCTGGCAAGTTCTTTTTTTCATCAAGTATGTTGATGAAAAAAACTCAAAAGCTGTTGAACTAATTACCTCTTTTTCTGGAGTTCCTCTTCTTTCCCTTGGTGCACTTCTCCCCAAGTCAGTCAAAGCGGACGAGTAACTTCTAGGGGACTCACGGTCTATTGGAAAGGACAAGGCCAGAGTGAGTATCCATCTACTAAAAGCAGACTTGTTTAGTCATTTTCCCTGGTGGCAACTACTTTTCCCCTTAAATTTAGAGAGACACCACAATGGAAAACATGGTTATAAAACATAGATGTAATCATAAAGTTGTGATACGAGACAAAACAGAGCATTTCGAAAGGAAAATACCTGAAGTTGCCGAAGTATTACAATTGTATACATAAATATAATTGTTGCATTGCTAATATAATTATACAACAGCATCCGGTGTAAACACTACACAGTTGCTAGGATTTTTCATCTCAAAGACTTTTTAATATTTTCTATTTCTAGTCTTTTTGCCTCTGATTTGTAATTAGTATTATAAGGCCTATAGAAGACAGGGAATAGCAACAATTTACAGACACTGAAACATTTTGTGGAACATCAATTTTAGAATGTAGTAATGAAAAAGAAAGAGAAAAATGAAGAGAGTATAATGATGAAAGAACCATGGTCACGTCATTCTGTCCCTCATTATTTTTAAGTACTTATTGAGTCTGAAGATGTCATCTTGAGGCTTAATTCTTAAAAGGCCTTTATCACTGGCCTTCCTTTGTGCTCTAGCTTATCAGAAAGTAAATATTTATTCTAAGAAACAAAGGGATTAAAATTCTCTAAACAAATAGTATCATATCAGTTGCCAAGCTGCTTATGAAATATTGTTTTTTTCCTTTTAAAACAAAGTATAAATAATTAATTACTTTACAAAATTATGATTGCGAGAGTCTCTTAATAGTACCTTATACTTTACATATTTATATGTGAAATGTAACTAGAGGCTAAAAATATTCCAGTAGTCTATGTTATAAAATTTTACCAGTATAACTGAGTCCAAATGTATAAATTATTTTGCTTATCCTTTAATAAATTCAGTTATATTGAATAATATGAAGCATTAAAAATAAAATAAATCTGTCTATAAAAGAATGAAGAAGGCTGATCTGTAAAAAAGGAAACATCGTTTAAAGGTTTTGACTACTTTGATTATATGGAAGAATTGTCTACCTACAGCAGGTAGGATATCAGCTAAATAAAAGATAAGGATGACTCTCTCTCTGTGAGGTGTGGATTCCAAAGTCTCTAGGCTTAACAAAATAACATGGCCATAAGTATTGAAGTTAAAACCTAAACAGCTATTTTCATAAATGCTAGAGGATTATTTATATGTTTTATTCTAAATTAATCTTATAGGGCTCTCATAATAGTCATAAATTTTAAATTACTTTTACTAACTCATGAAATAGAAACTATTTTTCACTTGGGCTAAACACAATTCGAAAGTATATACTTTATTAAAATACAAAATACCCTTTAAATGCATTTCAAAAATTCTCTCAATTCGTGTTTCAATGATAGTACATATTCTATCTACACATAAAATTGAGGGATGATTAAATTAGAGTTTTGAAAAACTGGAAAAGATAGCTAATTCATTTAAAAATTAGATTCTGACATATCTCAATCAGTGAAAATTTCAGATTGTATAAATTTATTTTCTTAATTCTAATTTATTGTTTTTGAAGTATGTTGCACAGTATAAATGGGCAAAGATAAATACTAATAATATAGTAAATTTGCGCAATGATAATTAATGGTTGACCCATATATTACATTAATGTGAAATTTGCATTATGTCTCTTTTTTGTCTATAGAGATTATATTCTGTACTATAAATTCTTACGTATTAGGAGAGTGAATCTGCTACTGTTAACTTCTCTCTGAATGACCTCATTCAGCGATATTGTCCTCTCTGGGTCTCGATTTCCTTTATTGTAAAACAATGCTTACAATAATACCTATCACCTAGGTTTATGCCAGTGTTAATTAGATAATGTATGTAAAATGCTTTGCAATGTGTGCTACGTGGAAGATACTGTTGATGATCCATGTTTCAGCCTGGAATGTTCATTTCAGCTTCTTAAAATTTACGTAGTAAAAAATGTACTTAAAGAATTAATGAAAAGAATGGTATAAAAAGATCAAAACACTGTGTTTTTCAGTTAGGTAAACCTCAAAAAAAAAAAAAAAGTCTTTTGCATCTGAAATTGCAATTTGTCCTTGTGTTGCCACTTCTAGGTAGTAATCTATTCTTGAGAACAAGGTAGTCACTTTTAACCTAAATGGTCTAAATTCAAATGTCAATATAGGATTGTTTTAGCAGAAAATAAATAAATAGAGTAACGGAAAGGAAGACAAAATGAATACACTGCGTGATGGAAATGAGACTTTTATATATATACAGCTTAAAGATACATTCACAAAAATTTTTTATCCCAATTGTGTCCTTTAAACTGAGAAAGTTATTAAACAAATCCTAGTCTCTTTTAATTGCCCATCAATTATTACACGACATATTTCAGTTTTGCTTCCTGGGTGTTCTGATTGAGTATCTTGTATATAGAATGTGAGCAAATTATTGAGTGAATGACTATAAAGTTAATATAAAAATCAAAGAAGAGGCTATTTGTCAAACTATTGGTTTTGATTCATTTTACAACAAAAGAGAGCTAATGCAGTTATCAGTTTCTTAAGGATACTGATATTCAATTACAATTTCTGTCTTGAAATCTTTTTAAATTGATGAAATGTTTAATTTCTTGTTTCAATGTGACTAACAGTTGTTTCAGTCCTAACATTAAGCTACAAAATGGTTTTCTCCAATGATTTTGAATGAGTAAATTTTTGTGAATTGATGATCACTTTAAGCCACACATCCAGTCCAAATATCACACGGGCGAACGAGAACTATTCAGTAAGACATGTTTGCACAACAAGCATTTGCTTTGCAACACACAATGATGCCCAGTGGTCTCACAGCCCAGGAATGATGAGATGTAGGAATGGAAAATGAAAGAGCTGGAGGGTGGGTATCTGAACCACAAGGAGAAAGAAAGGAAAGTTCATCCACCTTGGAGACTCAGTGTGCTCTCGTGGTCTTGGTGGTGGTAGTTATTATTGGTGTCCATGTCTTGGAAAGAGGCACTGTGAGGCATTCTCCCACATTCGCTGGGGTACAATGGGCAATGAATAGCACCATCCTGAGGCAGTGGGTGGAAAGGTTGGTGCATGGGGCTCCTTTTCAGCGCTTTAAGTGATGAATTCCTTTCAGGAATATCCGGCAGCAGTCCACTGATAAGACGGTGCAATATACTATTGTCTGGCAAACTTCCCCTTCTCTTTTCAGCTTTAATTTGGTCACAAATGTCTTTAAGGGCAGAGTCCAGAGCCTCAAATACAGATGTTTTACATTTTGCCTTTTCAGTCTGTTTTTTGGGAGTCGAATTTTTTTTCCTTCGGAAAGGCACAGGACTAACTAGAAACGCAAGTTTAGAAAGGCCAGGGTCCATTTCTTGTCTTCTGGGCTCTTCGGCATTTTCATGTTTTGCTCTTTCATGTTTTAACATTGTGGTAAATCGAGTATACGAGGCGGGGCATCTGCCTTTGCAGGAGCTGATGAGATGCCGGTGATGGTGGTGGTGATGGTGGTGGTGATGGTGGCTGGATCCATAAAAACTTTCAGAGGATGTGAAAGAAAAGTGATCAAAATCACTCTCACTGCAAAAGGATGATCCTTCTACATGAACATAATCGCTGTGGTCAGACACCACTCCATCTTGGTCGCTATCAGAAAACTCCACATGAGCTCTCGGTTGCTCATCGCTGGTGACTTCAATATGAATGGGCACCAGGGTTTTAGACTTGTAGCTTCGTTGGACCTGACAAGGGTGTCTACTTTGATTTTCTTCCTCCAACAAGGACTCAATAGAAAATCGCCTTTTGGGGCATAAACCATTTTGCTGTGGTTCTAGGATTATAGGAGATAACATTTCATCTCCTAAATTGGGCATGGATTTCGACTTTTGAATCAACTTTTCAAACTCAGAAATGCGTGTGGGTACCATGTCCCTGGGCACCTCCTCCGTGGAGGACTGGCTCCATCCGTGGAGCAGGCCCTTGTGTTGCTGCTCCTTTTCATACTGCATTATTCTCGACTTTACGGAGCAAATCACCTCTGAATTCATCAAATCCTTGCGGTTAATGCGGTGCATTTTCTTGTACATCTTTAGGAACCCTGGGGCGTCGTGGGCTGGCCTGTGTCGAAGCCTTGATCTGCCGTTGCTGCGGCCCTCCTGGATGTAGGGGCTCGCCCACGGCATGGGGCCGTGCTCCTCGGAGACCTCTTCGCATAACAGAGAGCCCATACTTTCCGACTTGATTTTCGGGTCAGGGAAGCTATCGCAGTCATCGTTTAGGAGATCATCACAACTACGGGATTTGATTTTGGGGGAAACCGTTTCTTCGGTGCTGCTCCAGACCTCTGCATTTTGCCGGGCCATTTGCCAGCCGTTTTTGAAAGTAATGGCTCTCTGTGAGTCACGCGGGACGTCCAAATGCTGTCTGTAAGTGTTACAGTAATCTAACTCACTGGAGGGGTTACTGTTGAGCTCTGAGTAACTGCAAAGGGATGGACATATTTTGCTATCATCCCCACCTTTGAATCCAGAGCAGCGTGGTGGAAGAGAGATATTTGGAGAAGTTAAAAGTTTCACAAAGAGGAGAGCAAGTCAGTTAGCATCAGATAAAAGAGAAAGCAGCATGGTTTAATCTAGACACTGATTGTTACACACAAAGCTTCAACTTTAGAGAAAAAAATGTCTAATTCTAAAACAAGGTAATACTTTTGCCATGAATGTAGCATTGTAGATATTAGAGCTAACAAAACTATCTATAAAAAGTAATCAGTGTAGTTAATATACCTATTTCTATTGAATACTTCATATACCTTTCTGCAAATATGGTATACCCAAAACACAGTAGTACCTTATTAGCTAATAGCATGACCTGGTAGCAATTTAAAGGTTTAACAAATAATGCCAAAAGTAATATAGATTTAATCAACTAAATAGGGTCAGGATTTGAGTCTCATTTGATTTATAATAATAGAGAGGTAAAGAGTAATTTATAAATTTACATTTAATGAATATTCCCATAACTGTATCAAATAATTTTTCATGAGCATTAGATAGAAAAAGCTAGAAGACAAAGTATTTTCCAAAATTGCAAAAATCAAGATGCTGTGAACTATTGCTGCTGACATTTTTCCAAGAAAAAAATAACTAGCACCTCTTTAAACAAACTAATTTACCTCTTTCATTATTCAACCTTGAACCTCTTATTAGGCAGATTCTCATAAGAATAACTGGATGTAATGTACGACTTTCATCAGAGGTAAAGGCATCTTGCTTTCTTTCGGGGAGGGTCTTTTAAAAACTTGTTTGCAATTTGATAACAAAAAGCTAATCCTGACCTCAGCTGGAATATGTATGGAAATATTTCCTTTTGCTTTACTGGGTCAATTAGTAAACAGGAGGCCAAATACATCTAGTGGGATATTTTCTTCTTAGAAATAAATCTAGTGGAGCAAAATATCACTATTGACAGCTCTTCCTTTACTGTCTTCCCCAAATTCTTCAGAAGTAGATGAGCACATTAAATAGATATGTAGCATTTGGGAAAGGAAGTTCACTTAACGCTCCCCTGGGATAAAAACAAATACCTAAATCAGAATCCTTTTAACTTTTGGGTGGTATCCAAGCAAAATGAATCAATGGCATTTCATGATCTATTTGTTACTTTAAGACATTTGTTTGCATAAATGAGTAAAATCTGATAAAAATATCCTTGTCAATTTGAAGAAAGGTATCATGAAAGGGGTGCACTCCGTCTGAACCTTCCTGTTAGTATTCACAGCTTTATTAGGACATGAAAGAGAGCTGGTGTCTTTTGTTTATCCAGAGTCCAGCCTGTTTTTACACAAGGACTGGTTAGTTCTTAGTTGTAACCGTCATGTGGCAACACTTTTAGTGCCTACATTTCATACATGTAGCTGAATCTGTGCTATTTCATGGAAACCTCTGTTAGAAGCTATTTTCTTCATACATTTCAGTTTTTTTTTTTCTCTCTCTCTTTTTGCTCCAACCCCAGGAGATTGGAGAAGACTGCAGAGCCCAGGATTTGGTATAGACCTAGGTATCTATGGGTGCTGGTTTGATCCTCAGTCTCCATCTTATGAATATTCTTGTTATAGTGGCAGCAATGCACTCAACAGTATTTCAGAGATGTGAAGGAGTGACTTTCTCCCTTTCAACTCAACTTACTGAATTTCCTTAGGGGAGACAGGCCACGTGGAAAAAAGGCTTAGTGATATCTAAATTTTATAACTATGGCTTGAAACCAGTTAGTTCTTACTAGTGGTCTGTTATGAAATGGACACTATGTTACATGCAGAACATGGATATACTACTGCTTATATGAATATGGACCAAAATACCGAGAAATGTTTAAAGAAATGATTTTCATAGGTTAGACTAATTTTATCTAGAATTAATTAAGAAAAAACAAAACTAATTTATATTTTAGGCAACAATGTTCTCTGTTGCTACTTACAATCTCTATTCTACAAATTTGATTCATTTTGTTCATTATAGTTACATTAGAAAATTTTGACTACTTGCAAATGTTTATAAATATAATCTTTTGATAGCCTAGCAATATATTATTTGATAGTTCGAATTCGTTCCCCCACAAACACACACACACACACACACACACACACACACACACACACACACACACACACACGATACATTTGGAGGACAAAAATAAGCATTCACAGATGATAGAGTCCTCTAAGCCACCCCAGTGGCTCACCAACCTGACTTAGCCTGGGTTAAGGAAGAAAGCTACTCTTCTGAAACTATAAATGCGAATTATCTCCGAATAGTTATCACTCACTGCACCAGCTCTCACAGGGCGCGCTCTACGATAAAACTTACACTAGTAAACTGCTTGCACTTCAGTTTATCGTTGTTTACCTTTCGCTCTAGATGGGGAAGAAGGAGAAGAACTAATGAATGACTTCGTCAGGGTGGCGCTTGGTCCTGGGAGGTCTGCCCGGCCTGGGCTCGTCCTGCTCGCACTTGGCTCCCCCAAGCCCCTTGGCTGCCCCACGGCAGGCTCACTCTTCCTTCTTTTCCTGAAGTCACTGGCCAGGCTTGCAGAACTGAAAGAAGGAATTGGCTTCAGTTGGGTTGGTGCTGGAGGAAGCTAACACATGAACCAGAAGGACCAATGGAATATGCTAGTGACAGTGTTATAACTCTTATTCCCCATCCCTCAAACCGCCCTTTAAAGAATTCGTTCCTTGACAGTAACCACTATTTTTTTTTATAATGATTTCTTTAAAAAATTAATAAACTTAATTTTTTTAAGAGTGGTTTTAGGTGACTGAAAAAAATGATAGGAAAGTTTAGAGATTCCCGTATATTCTGCCTATTACTGCCATTGTCTGTTAGTGTGGTGCCATTGTTACAGTTGATGAACCATACCGATACGTTATTATTAAATGTAACCAAAGTCCATAGTTTATACAGGGTTCCTCTTTTCTGTTGAACATACGAGTTCTGACATATGTGTAATGACACGTGTCCATCACTACTGTATCATATAGAATAGTGTCATTGCCATACAAATCCCCCGTGCTCTACCTCTTCATCACTCCCTCCCCCTGAACACTGGCAGAGTCCTTTCATTCAGTTGTATTAAATGGTGTCGACAGTCCATAATGGCAGGAAATTTTTATCATAGCTCTGGGTCTGAGTACAGTATCATTTAAGGCAAACATTAGTGAGTGAAGATAAACATCACACAGCATGCTGTCTGTCAAATCATTCGATAAAAGTACATCAAAAGCAGCAGCAACAGCACATCAGCTCCTATGATCTGGCAGTATGCTATTTGCTGTACTGACATTAGTTTCTTACATAACCCATAGTATTATCACTGTTTTACAAATGAGCAAATGCAACACGCATGCTTTGTAGGTGTAGAGGTGGAGCCAGACCTCAGAACTTGTTTGCAGTCTTTTAAAGAGAATGCCCCAGCTTCTCCTAGACTTGTTTTGCTGTCATTATCATGTCATGTGAGGGTCTGCATGTCTTTACAGAAATCCTCAGGTCAGATTATAACTCCAAAATTCGAACATTTTAGGTGCATATATAGATGGGGAAAGATATAAAAAGAGGGGTTGGAGGAACTCCTTTCTTAGTGACTACATCCTTGGATGGCACTCATGAACCCAATTGACAAAGGGCTCAACTTTCAAAGTTTTCTGCTTATGCTGATGGAAATCTATAGAAGGGCAAATTAATGTTACATAAATATTTGTTGTTGATGATACAGTATGGCTGGGAGTTTGTATTATTCAATTTGCTATTGAACTGTGTCTGAATTTCTATAATATTTTAAAGTATGATATTTAAAGCCTACCAACAGAAATTAACTTGGCAGATTTTTAATGTAGTTAGGACTAGTGGTTACAAGTTATTTTGGTTCAGTTCTACGGTGTCTGTCTGCTCCTTGCCAACTGTGTAAACCTTGTAAGTTATAGAGCCTAAGTTTTAGTCTACTGAGAGATAAAATGGGAATAACAGTATAGAACTCATACTGGTGTCTTAAGGTTTGAATTTGTTTATGTACTTAGAATACTTAATATATAGTAAGCCCTCATTTATTTGTAGTAACAGTATTTCTGATTTTTGTGGTCAAAGTATAATGAACAAATATGTGTAGAACATAATTTAGAAAAAATGTTATAACTTATAATTTTAAAAATATATATTATTGTAAACATTATTTAACAATATTGAAAATTAGATATTTATAATCCCCATTTAAAGAAAAGAAAACTGGGTATAGAGGAGATAGTGAAGGGAAGAATTTCTCAGTCTGTAAAGTCCAGAATTATTTCACTTGATTTTCATATATTCTTGAATATCATCATATTAAAAGATGCAGAAACAAAATAAAAACTTCGTAAAGTATGACGCTTAAAAAAACATGTAATACATAATTTCATTATTCTTTCACTGAAAAAGAAACCACTGGTATGGAATATTCTCATTGCATAATGTAATAAGATTCTTACCTAGTGGGTCTTTCCAGACTTCTATCTATAGAGGATTGATACAAGGAGGCCTGTTAAAATAGAATAATAATAATACCATGAAAATTTTTACCATAGCAAAACTTAATTTGTCTGTGAACATTAAATTAAGTATCCTAAAAAGAATATTGTAAAAAATGAGATTAAAAATACCATTTATTATGATTGTTAAAAAATGTCTTCCCAAAGAGAAATCATGCAACCTGATTTCTACTTTCTTCCTATCTACTTTCTCTTTTGATATACTCCACTATATTTCTCTGTTTTACTCAAATTATCTACAACTCAAGCATTGCCTGGGGGGAAAAAAAGAAAAAAAAATCAATGACCATTCATGCAAATAGAAATTTTCTATATAAAGGAATCATTTGATGTTTTAAAAATAATTTTTGGTCATCACTCAATCTTTATAAACTTTTGTCATGTTGCCAGGTGTTATTTTTAAAACCTAAAACTTAAGCAGAACTTGAGATGCCTTTCATCTGTCAACATAGATGTGGCATTTTAATAAAAACCACAGAATTTGGTTTGGAATTAAACTAAACTACTGGTACTTAAATCAGGTACAGATTTAAATCTTTCAAATAGTTAAGTTCAGGATTAGTTTAAAATAAATGATTTAATGAACCAACATATTAAAGTCAACTATTAACATTTTCATCAGAAAATCAACTCTCAGTTGTCCATGGTTGTAGGGACAAAGAAAAATAGAAAATACAAATTGGTAAATAATTCCGGATTTTTATAGTACACACCATTTTCATAATCCTTTGTTCTGAACAGCACAAGGAAATAGATATTAAATAAAAATGTTACATCAGAATTTTTCACTTCTCATGGCCATTTAGTGGAATAATTGGTAAAATATCTAAAAGAAAAGGAAGGATCAGTAGCAAACTCTAGAATGGTGACATTGCAAGATGAAAGTAGTTGTGACATGATGTCTAGAATATATAGCAAAAAGGAAACTAAATAGTCTTGGCTTTAGTCAGATTCGATGATTAATTATCACGAATAAGCTGCGGTCTGATGAACAACTGAAATTCTAATTTGAAAATGTTCTTCTCTATGAAAGTTTAAAAATGTCGGTCAGAAAGGCAGAATTTGATAAGTTTTATCTTAAGTTCCTATTACACAGGAACATTTTACTAGAGTGCAAAAACCCTGCTTAGTGGAAATTAAACCACACTTTAAAAGCTATTTCTACAACTTTCGTTTCTATTTGTAAATTAGCACCAATTAACCAATTAAACTATTAGTATATAATTTTGACATTCTTTATGTAGATCAGTTTGACAAGCCCCTTACATTTTCATTTAATTTCATCTTACTGAATGAGAATGGAATCTTGCTCAGAAACAACGAAAGCATCCTTTGCAAGAGAATATTTCTTCCATTTTAGACAGAAAAGCGCAGTCTAATATTTTTAGTTACTAAAAAATGTTTAGATTTCTAAGTTCTCAACAAATATAAAATTAGAAAAAAAACAGTCTACTGATCTAATAAATTTGTGTGATTATTTTAAGTCGCTGAACTCTGAATTGGACACTGAAAAGGCAGAAAATAAATATTAAATAAGAAGGAAGACAAGCAAGTAAATAAAAAAAACTAGGTAATTATATTCCAGTTTAGAAACATTAATTCTACATGTTTGCAGAAGAACAACACCAAAGAGCCTCAGAACGTTGCTTTCATGGGACACCCAACCACAAACCACAGTTGATCATCAAAAAGTATAAATTTCAGAGCAGTCTTAGGATACTCCAAGAATGATCAGAAATTTTGAGTTGCCAGCTTGGGATGACCCTAAATAATAATTGTAATATGAATTAAAATGTAGCAGAGGAAGTGAGGGCTCTACACTGACAAATTTTTTCAGACTTTGGCTAAGAAACTACAATAATTTCTCCTCATGTTAGTATCCACAATTCATAATAAACTGAAACAGATTTTGTGATTTTATGTATACCCAAAGGAAAAGATTCAATATTAAATTATAAGGAAACAATAAAAAGTCTAGATAGATGACTAACAGAAAAACTTGTATGATAATTGTACGAATGGTACTCATACTGAAATGGAAATTATCTCCAGAAAAAGAGGTAACCTATTTGACCTATTATGATCTACTTAGTATTTACATATTACCATTATTTTAACACATCTAAACGAGGGTTATTTTAACAAAGTGGAGACATTGAATTACTCATTTTTGTTCATTGATCTTGTGATTAAACTTTGCTTAAAAGTCCATAATTGTTGTTTATTAAATACTGTTTCTCAGTTATATTTATGGATTAGAAAATATGCTATTCTGGGGGAGGGGAAAATCTGGTGGGGGGAGGGGAGAGGTAGATGGGGTAAAGGGTCAAATATGTAAAATTTGAAGTTATATAAATTACATCAAATGAATAAAAAAAATATATATAAAAAGAAAATATGTTATTCTTGGCATATACTAGGCACTTGATAAATAATAGCGAAGGTAATGTCTAATCAATTACAATTTTTATCAGAAATGTTTTACAAAAGGTTAAGATAGAATCTAGTACCTTATAGGAGTATTTTTTACACTCTGAAAAACCATGATGTGAAATTAATAACATAGTTAATATGCTATCAATCATATACCATGCCCTCTGAATCAATTAATTGATTGATAATGGCAAATCAATTTAGCCATTAGCAAAGTGCTTTTACATGTGATTTTTATTGCCACTACTATAACAATATAGAATGCATAGAATTAAATTTTTACTATTTTTAGCCCAAGAATTATTGTGTAATGTTAAATACTAGAACTTATTTCACAGAAATAAGTAGTTAACAAAGAATAGTATTAAGTAATTTTTTCTAAAAGATTTGAGCTCTAAATATATCTCTTGGAAGTGCTAAAAAGTGTGATATAAAGGAAACTGCCCTGAAGTGAAGGTTAAGAGATCTGTAATTTATTTTTAATTTGCCACCATTTTACCATGTGATTTTGGACATTACTTCCTAAAATCATTGGGCTCTACTTTTCCTGACTGAAAAATGAGGGCTTTGGATATGGTAATCTCTAAATTCTATTCTTAATGAACCAACTGCCTTAAAAATATTCTAGAAATACTTGACCAAAATATCTGAGAGAAATATCTGACTAAATTGAATTCCGAAGTAAATTCTTAGGTTGTTAATATGTTGAAACGATTCCCTTTCTTCAGATGTGAAGGAAACTCAAGAATAGAATTGCTTGCTGTATTTGATTTTCTTCAGATTATATGCCGATCTATAAAAATGTCTTTAAAAATGACTGAATTCAGTAACCCAAAATGTTTTTGACTACTCTATTTTACTTTTAATTTAATGTATAAATATTTTGATCACTTCTCTCTTTAACATATACTCTGATGCATACCTCAGGATAAATAATTTGGAATTAAAACTGAAACTTTAGAAAGTTTGGTATATCCTCCTGAGACTGTTCCTACAATTCCAGTTTTCACCACCATGTGTCAGTAGTTCTTCCTGCAGCACAGGCATCCTATTAGTTTTATTTTCTAGTTGCACATTCTTAACCGAGTTAAGACTTTTCACTGAAAATAATATATTTACTAAGTGTTTTCGTATTTCCTTAGGACCACAGAGAAACTTCTGTTCAAAAAACAGTTTACTTTGCTCCCATCCTAGATGCTTCTAAGAATTCCTACAGGGAGCCTTTTGTATAGCTGCTTTTGCTTGTGTCTACTAGTGAGTCCTAATTATGCTTTCCAAAATGTTTTATTTTTCTTCGCAAAGAGCAAGATAAAAAGCTTTTGACACAGGATTATTTCTGCCTTTTTAGTACTCTCCTTGACTAATTCAAATAAAATTTTACATTGTCCGGCATAATTTTTTTTTCACCAAGCAGATTTTTTTTTCACCAAGCAGATTATCATCCCCGGCATAATTTTTTTTTCACCAAGCAGATTATCATCCCCAATCAGAGATGGCAAATACAGTTCATCATATGTGCCAGTGATATATAATCTATTGGAGTGGCTGCCTGGACTGCAGCATTGGGAAGGATTTAGCAATTTCTGTCAAGTGTGTAGAGCTGGGAATTTGTGACATGAGTGCTAGTTATTTGTCAGACATAATTTTGATTCTATCTAATACTAAAATCCACAAATTATATTTGGGAAATTGAAAGAATTAAAATAAATTTTAGGAATATATTGGGCATAAACATCTGATTGTCTAAGAATCTAAAGTGTCATTCTGCTCTGAGAAGCCTTCTAGTAATATTTTAGTCTAATTGAAACAGGCAACCAGGGGGATCACTTCTTAAATTATATCAATGTTTAATCACTATACTGTATACCTGAAACTAATATAAAATAACTCTAATTGTCAATTCTAATTGAAAAAAAAACACAGGTGGCTAATATATGCACTAAGACTACTAGTGATTTGATTTTTGGTGCTCACACTCCTGGATACTAGGATTTCACTGAAGAATTCAACTCAATGATGCAGCTGGAATGATTCTTCACCTATGTTTAAGAAAGAGCCAATGCCTTTGGTACAATTAATGTCCAAGGAATGATACTGGATACGCCCCAATGATACAAAGGTAGATTTTCAAAAACAGCTTAGATACTATAGTGAATCGTAAAACACAGATGTTTGGAATCACAGTAACAGCTCCTAAGAGAGAAATCTGAAAAAGAGATAATTGTTTTTTTTTACCTCATTGGAAACACCAGAAGAATGATCTTGAACATAGTCCAGAGCCTTTTTAGGAGGCTGGGTGTAGATGCACCACATAAGCAGAAGTGTAGAGATGGAATGGAGGAGAATCAATGGCAGCAAGGAATGAACATGTGGAAAAGGTGACAACAGTTAGAAATTGAGTGCTGACAGCATCAGATACACATAAAGAGTGACACGAATGGAGCAAAATGGGGTAGTCTAGGAGAAAGAGTGCTATGCTCGTAAATATTCTCAAGCACTGGGCAAAATTACTAGTGATTTGATTAGTATATTTATAAACTCATTTCATCAAATCAAATTAGCACTCCTAGTCTCTAGCCACAGAGGAATGCAAGGTATATTAAAGAAACATTAAAGGAACAAGTGGATAGCATGCTGGTGAGTTTCCATGTGTGGCTGAAATGATTATAGAAAAATGCTGGTGATTTAGGCTCAGAACAGAAATTGGTATAGTCCCTATAAACTGTCTAATCAACAATAATAATACATATAAAATAAAGCTAGAGAGTTTTCTCTGAAATTAAATACATTTTTGTGACTACTTGGATACAGAGAAGAAAAAAAATGAGAGAAACTATTCTTCTTATTAGGTATAGAAATTTGAGGGAAAAAATCTTTGGTTATGTTCATTTACAGTCGCTTTTGGTCCAGTTCAGTAAGATAATGAATCTAACCAAGTCTCCTTTGCATTTTAATGAACAAAAAGGACTAATCTAACCACCCAGTATGAAGTATGTGGTTTAGTATATACGAGTATATGAATCAGTCTATGATATGGTAAAAGAAAGATTGTACTCGCTGATCTTTAATAAAATTCTGTAGAGTGTAATCCGTATGTTCTTTGAGAGTTTAAAATTCAGAAACACTCAGTAAGAGTATAAAAGATATGTTAACTGACACTGCTCAAATTTACTACTGTTGGTAGATAGAGTTCCTCCCACGACTTGAGTTAATAAAGAAAATCATTATTTGAGGCCTGGGTTGACTCTTTATGCCAAATAGGCTAAGGAATTCTCATAAGGTACACCTTTGGTGGGGGTTTGGGGACCAGAGGTATCATGGTGGCTTTCAGTATTAAAACTAGAAATCAAGGCCCACACAGGGTTTCCTTATTTTTCCTTTTGCATACATCCCTGAGAGTAAATGAGGTATTTTATTGTGGAAATACTCTAGCATGTGTTATAGTGGGAATTGCCTAGAGGTTTTATTTGTTTGTTTGTTTGTTTGTTTGTTTGATAGGCCTGGCCTTTACATCTGACTCTGCAGCTTACTATCTTGGGCAAACTTAACCTCTCCGGTCTCTGGTTTCTTCTTAGTGGAGGGGCAGTGTGAAGACTCACTGAGAAAATGAGTACAAAACCCAGTACTCTCCAGGTTCTGGGTGAGTCTTCTGCAACTGGGAGCTATAATAATGGTAATTCTTATAAATATCACAGTGCTCTTCTGATTAAACTAGACCAAAAAGGACTGTAAACAAACAAACAAAAAATCTATAAATCTGTAATAATTGACTATTCTAGGACGGAAACTATCTCAACATTTTGAATTTGCTTAAACATAAAGTAACCTAATGCATGATTTGGAGGTAAAGAAAAACTATATAGGAAGTGTCTGAGCACATTTAAACACTTGGTACAGAAGTGACTTTGGGCTGAGCTGTACCAAATTTGTGTATATAGTACACATTCAGCTTTTGTTCTCTAAATGACACCTATCTCTTCTGATAATGGTATGTTTTATAAATCAAACAACATTCTCCTAATTTTCTTATATTAATAGTCTAGCCTCACTTACCGGGCGTCCAAATTCCAGTTCTGAAAAGAATTTATACCAGGGCTCATTTTCTAAATCTATGTCATCTGGATGTATGCGATCAGTCTGGAGCAGACGTGAAGGAAAAGGGAAGGAAAAGGCACACTGAGCTAAGTGAGGGAAATGCTGTGTGGTATGAAAACACACACACGCATTCACACGCAAACATGCACCCACTCTCATCCAACAAATCTCAGCCGGAGAGAACAAAGGAAGTAAAGTAAAATGAGTAAAATTAGGATATGAAGATGAGCTTCGATGACATCTCTTAGGCCCCTAGTTTTTCCTCTGTCCACCATTTCTGCTTTTCTCCTTAGCTTGATGCATAAACAATGAAAAGCTGTCTGTGACTGTAAGAATGAGCACTGATAGCACACCGGAGTATTAAAACAGGCTCAACTCTGTCACCAAGTAGCTCTTCTGTGTGGGATACTCCATTGCCCCTCCTTCATTGGTCCCAGCAGGTAAGTCTGCAGTCTGCAGACGTAGAATTTGTGCTCTGGTGCTGGCATATGGAGAGTCCGGGGGCGGGGGTGAGCGGGAGGGGAAAGGTGGGGATTGGTTCAGGTGAGAGGAGTGAGAGGTGCTGGGAGGCTGTTAGAGGTCGATTGGCATGAAGAACCTGGGATGTAGGTGAGAAAGAAAAGGGGCAGCAAGGTGGGGGTGGTGGTGAATAGCCAGCTTCTCTTCGTTTCCTAGCCTCCGAAGAACAAAGGCTATACCTGAACTTCCCAACAGGCACTATGTAAGTGAAAGAAGGAAGGAGCTCACCCAGATGGGAGAGAGAGCCGGGGTGCTCGGGCTTGGTGTGGGGATGCCACTCCTGGGCGGAGGGGAGGGGCTACCAGTGACTTCTCCATATGGTGAAATAGAAATAGGCTTCCGGCCGGGTTCCCTTGCAACAGGTGTCGGAGTTGTTGGGAGAGGGGGCTGGAAAAAAGAGGGGTGAAGGAAAAACTGATTCATTACACAGAGGTTCTTGAGGGACACCAGCTAGCAGTGCTTTGTGCCCTGCCTTAGGCAAGGCGGGAGGGAACATTTCAGAAAAGTTAAATGTCCCTTGGGGACCCAGATAATTTAGAAATGGTCCGGACCACTGAAAAGACGTGAAGACAAGGAGCCTCTCAGAAAGAAAGATCCCCTTTTATAAGATATCCTAAATATCACCTTCTACCTGTTTGCCTAGAGCTAGAGAAATGGATTTGGATGGGGTTAGCTTTTTCACAGTTCTGTGGGTGGCTAAAGGTTGGGGAGAGGGTGAAGAAGAAAATTCCATTCTGGTTTGCTTGACACGCTAACATAGAGGGGAAGCCAATTTTTATAATGGATTTGCTCCCCTCCGGTGGTTTCTCAATATTGTATTGATATAGGAAAACTAGGAGTTTAATATAAACAGTTTGAGAAACTACATACCATTACTTTAGTAATAGAAAAAACAGACACGTAATACATGCCTGACCATACTGATTTGGGCCACTGATTTTCTATTAAAAAATGAATGTTTAAAGTACTACGTATAGGTGCAATTGGATAGTAGTGTTTCCAGTCTGGCATAAAAGCCCCCCAGTTCCCTAAGCGCCATTCCCCTGGCCAGGAGAGGACATATTCTTTGTAACATTGGGTGCTTTGAGGTAGTCCGCATTCAAACAAAAACCATTATTTTGACATTAGCTTGTCCAAGTATTTTATCGACATCTTGCATTCCCAACAGTTTTGTTAATAATATACAGCCTGTATTTAATAATTATATCCAAAATATTTTTAAGATGTGCTTTTTATTTCAATATTTTATAATGAGATTATAATGGTAGCTACAGACAGTGATAGAAAAGTGGAGGCATCATAACAAAATGTTGAAAAGGTCTCAGTTATCCAATGTGTGTGGTGATTGTGACAGACTTGTGTAGTAACTCTGGAAAAGGTTCATAAAAGGACACTAAGTAATAAGAACAGAATATGACCGTATGCTTGAACAACAGTTACATGGTACCACAAAGCCTGTGTCTGGACAAGTTCAGTAACAAAACACGAACCTATGTGAAAGATCACAATGGTGTTTCGGTATTGAGATTATCTTTCTCTTTCTTTTAAAATATTATTTTGCTGTACTGTTAGATCATCATGGAAAACATCTTATAATTAGTAGCGCAAATGTTGCAGGAATCTCGAGCTATTTCCTCTTATCTATGACAATATTATATTTAATTTACATTTCAGAAGTGATGTGAAATTAATAGAAAATATTCAGGTAACTAATTTACCATTTTCCTTTTAATTTAAAACTTGATCCAAGTTACATTTGATTCAGGAGTGCAAATGTACTAATTGAGACTTTGATATTACTGAAATATTGTTTTTTTTTCCAATTATTTAAATAATGTCTATAGTGTATAACCATTTCATGGAATAGTTCGGCTGGAGCTAATTTTTAGGGTGACATTAGAGAGAATTTTTCAGTAAATTTTATTCTGTCTATAGAGGCCTGTTACTTCTTCCACAGCAAAAGTAATCTTTGGCTTTTTAAAATCTCATTGTTGCTAATGTTATATACTTAAAATATTATTAATTCTTGATTTTATAATCTCTACTTTCAAGTATGGTATTTTGTTTTGCCAAGGGGAGACAAAAATTTCTTAGGAAACAAATTTATTTAAAAAACATTTTGAACAGCAGAGGGCAGCAAATTTACTAAACAACTAACTATATTTACCAGTGGTTACAAGTTTACTTTGACATCTACCTTAAGAAATTATATAACAAAAAGATATACTAAATCCTGATTTATAGAAATATATTTCTATTATAGAATATGGAAAAGGGAACAGAATATCATCCTGTTCCATATCTTAGAATGGCAATTTTCCATGAATTGTGATTTTGTAGGTTAAAATAGAATAAAAATTCAATTTATAGTCGCAATGGGCAGCTGTCTAGAATCCATGCCAGTTGAAAATAGCAGAGAAAACGCCCAAAACAATGATAATTGATAATTGTCTATAATTTTGGAATGTAATGAAAGGTACATGCTTGAGCAGAGACTTTATGGTAAAGAAACTGTAAGTGGCAGAACTAGAATTTCCTCTTTGCTGTGGTTGACCTATTTAGTCATGCAACAATTAAATGTATTATGTAGCAACCTAGATCCACTGCTAAGGTACACAGAGGCCTCACAATAGTCAGTGATATGCATACAGATGGTCAGTCAACAGACATGTATGAATACTCATAATCCCACTAACTCAGCACTTTGGATGTGTAATTTGAAAGTTCTTTTGAGCTGTATAACACAAATATTAACACTCAGAAACTCATTTAGGAAGCACGATTATGCTTTACTCTATTTGCTAATAAAAGACAATAAAAGAGCAGAGATACTCTTGTCCATCTTTCTAACCTTTTTTGATCTCTTCTCATTTTGAAAAACCAAAAAAACTTGGCTTAACACTAACGTGTCATCAGTGCAAGAGAAAATGCTTCAGAAAATTTAAAACTAAAAATCACCCATGATTCTTATTTGAAGGCAACCAATGTGCAAACAATTTTTAAAGTTTTTATGTTTTCTACAGTTTTAAAACATTTTATTGCTTTTCAGGTTATAAAAATTCTGTTCTCAGTATTCTCATTGCAGGAATGTAATTTCTATATGTTGTTCTAGAAAAAAGAAGTGTCAATATGATTTGGTTCTTTAAAATTTATGCTAATTAAATGTTTAAGCTTTCATGGCATTGGCTACTATGTTTTATATTTGTCGAGGTGCCATAATAAATGCCACATATATTGTTAGTTGGAGTAATCTTTTATGGTTCAAATCATCAGATGAAATTCAAAAATTTTATAGCTTATGCCTTGAGAGACAGTCTTCAATGATGAGCTTAAGTTCACTAAGAGTTTAAATTGCATTTTAACTCTGCAGTGTTTTCAACGATTGTTTCTTTTTGCTTTTATCATTATGCGCTGGTTTAATTATTACTGAGAAAGGTACCATCTTCATACTATTTTCTATTTTATCAAGCATAGAGGGGTCCTAAATAAATGCTTTATTTAAATTTATTTTATTTTAATGTGACTCACTATAAACTTATACAATCCAGATGGATGTAAAATTTCTATTAATTATTATCCCAGTAGAGAGTTTGTACGAGTGTCTCATAGAATAAATTGTGGTTCATGTCAGTTAAAGATAAATTCCTGGTGACTGCAAGTTACTTTTCTAGATCAAGCATAAAGCCCATTTAATCAGCATTTCTCAACTTATAGTCAAATGAATATCTATGCATTTTAAAAAATTGCATTCACTTTTACTTTCATGTTAAAGAACATAAACACATATTCCATTGTTTTCTAAGGAGGAAAGAGATCCTTTTGGCCAGAGTCTGGGGAAGGATTTTTATGCAAACAGTACTGCACCCCCCGACCTCCTCTGCCCCAAGGAATCATGGAATTAGTGAACTATAGTTACTAATGGCGGTGAGTCAAATCCCTCGTGGGTACTTTGACAGAGACACACTGTGCTTTTTGTCACTAGAAATGTATAGACTTCAGAGATTTAGCTACAGAACAGGGGAGGATTTAGTCTCACCAACTTCACCCACTCACTGTGGCAACCAGAATGAATTCAAGGTTGACAACAACAAGAAGATAATCACCTAGTCCTATAATAAAAAGCCTGGCCAAAATGATGCAGAGGACTAGCTCAAATCATTTTACATAATACTGGTCCTCAGCAAAATTGTTTAGAAAGGATAAAAGTTTTGATTCTTAATAAGATATCCATTCTCGTTTCCTTCCAAGTATTTAGATCCCTTCCACTGCTCCTTTCCTGTGGCTGCAGACACTCATCTGTACCTGGATCTCTAGCAATA
>NW_011888873.1:1524678-1527305 GCF_000151845.1 Pteropus vampyrus | reverse complement strand
CCTAGCACCTAATACAATGCCTGGCCATAGATGGTGCTCAATAAATTTTGTTGAATGAGTAAATAACAGAAATGTCCTGATGGGAAAGCTTCTAAAATCAATCCTGTTTCCTGACATCACAGCTACCAAAGCATTCCAATACAATTACAACATTCATTATTCTAAGAGCATCAAAAATTTTTAGAATGATCATTAAAGTTTTGTTATTTACATTTAAATCTGAGACTCATTATTTTTGCACAATTAGTTTGCTATTTTCAATTTTACGCAATGGTGACATCGTGGTTCACTCGATTCTCGTACTAAAAATTTCAAAGTATCATGATATTCAACCATATAACCTGGTAAATGGGTTATAAGTTTGCAACAGAGCCTGCAAATCGGTGATGTTCCTTTTTTTTCTTTCAGTTTTTCTGTTGAAGTTCTGTTACTCTAAAAGATATGAGTTATTCGAAGAAAGGCAAAGAAGGCTTAGATAAATATCATATATGAATTATGCGATTATAAGGTTTTTGAACATGTTTCTCAAGAACATAGCCATAAATACAGGGTTTAAAAAACTAAATCAAGGACTCTCATGTTGGGTGTGGTGAGGTGAGGGTGTCTAATCAAATTTCAGGGCTGGCCTTGCATGTATGATAATGTGATTTCTTGGATGCTCTTAAAGGAACTAACAAAGAAAACTCTTTTTCTTATTTCACTGACACCTAAAATTCTGTTAAGACAAGACCGAGAGTAAATTGCAAATGACACCAATTGTTTCTCTAGAAGCAGATTTTTGATAAGGATGCAGAGGAATTATAGTTTCAAAGAGATGCTGAGGGCACTGATCAAGGAGGGAAAACAAGACTCAGAAAGGAGGACCGGGACATAAAAACAAAGGAGGGCCAAGGAAGAACGGATTTGTTAAATTGCGCCTTGGGGAAGCAAATGGTTATTTTTCAATTTACATATCTTTTTGTTTGCATATAATTAAAGTAAATAATTGGAAAAAATACTGTAAAGTTAAACATAATCTTGATCCATTAGATTGACAATCAATCAGGAAGCTTGAGGCTTGGTAACCTGAGAGGGATTTAATAAGAATCCATTAAAACAGCTTGTTATAAAAAATAAAAAATAAAAAATTTGAAAAATTTCCCCTTAAGCCAAAGAAATATTAAGAAACCTATATGGAACCCAAGGGATGGAACTGCCTGGGTCCACTTGTGTCGGACAGATTAGCGAATGATTTTTCTCGTTAGCAATGTAGACTAGCACTTAAGTGTTTCATTTATGAGTGTGTTTTGTTTCTTTTTTTAAATTAAACTCAGGGCTATGATTAGGCACAGCTATAGTTATATGCAAATAAGTCTTATGTTTGGCCTGCAAGAACAATATATTAGAGCGTGCATCTTTAATTCTGAGACAAGATGCACAAATCATGATACAAAATAAACATGATTTCTAAATAATGTCAGATAAATAAATTACCTTTGTGACAAAAATTGCTAAATCATGTGAAATTCAGGTTTATTTGGGAACCCAGGAAGTCTAGAGAACTGGCGTTCTGTTTAATGACAAGTGCTTACTGGTCTTTCATGCTGCAGAATTGATGACTTTCCAGGTTCATATTCAAAAATACTTCTTGGCTCAGAACGAAATTTTCTTGTGTCCACTTTTCTGTCTGGAGGATCCCAGTCATGCCTAGAAATAACCAACAAATTACACGTGAAAATAATTCTCTGTGCTTAAAGCAGTTGTATATCACTACTCGCTGTTTTCAAAGTTAATTTTAGTATAGATTTTTTTTTTTAAGTCTCTCAGGATTAAAAGTTAATCTGCCAAAAATACCACATTTATGTTTTATTTTACATAAATGATTTAAGGAGAGCTGTTTCTTTTATTTTACATTATGTTTTCCTCTGTTTTTCCCCTGCATACAGTGATTTTCTTCTTGCTGGTTCGAACACTCACACAAGGGGTTTGTACATACACAGCCAGTGATCTGCTCATAAACCTTCGGGCTGTACACTTTGGCAGCTGAATATGTTCGTGTTTAGAGAAAGTGGTGGATACGCTCCATTAAGTCATGTGAGTTTATCCCAGTGCTCTGTGACCTGGCATCCTTAATTCGAAGTGACAAGGAGTAATGTACACGTCGTGTTTGATCTTGTTTATCTTGTAAATGGCATCATACTTTGTGAAAAGTACAAAGGTATCGCTTGGGTTGCCATCCACAGGAGCAGGCTGTGGGGATGGGGGATCCTCCTTTGGTGTCATCTTTGAAAAACAAGAGTCAGGCATCTATCCCATTGCATGGGAGATCTTGGAATCAAATTTTTCTCCCTGAACTAATATCCTTCAAGAGGCCCTCAAAGACAGGGATTTGGAAAGTAAAGCTTTTTAAGTAGCTGGGGCTAAAGAAGGCTTCCTCGAGGAGGATCCCTTTTGAAGAAGAAGGATTTTCTGACTATATGTGGGAGAATTCTGGCCCGTGGAATGGGATGGAATTTTGACTTCATGGCATGTTAGAAATAGAAGTGCTCTGAGGGACAGGAGAATGAGAGGCAAGTGCTGGCTTTCTAGTACATTGATAAGCAATATTCAGCAGAGGTTTTATGAGCATGACATGAGACAATATATAC
>NW_011888873.1:1506202-1523803 GCF_000151845.1 Pteropus vampyrus | reverse complement strand
ATTAAAGTAAATAATTGGAAAAAATACTGTAAAGTTAAACATAATCTTGATCCATTAGATTGACAATCAATCAGGAAGCTTGAGGCTTGGTAACCTGAGAGGGATTTAATAAGAATCCATTAAAACAGCTTGTTATAAAAAATAAAAAATAAAAAATTTGAAAAATTTCCCCTTAAGCCAAAGAAATATTAAGAAACCTATATGGAACCCAAGGGATGGAACTGCCTGGGTCCACTTGTGTCGGACAGATTAGCGAATGATTTTTCTCGTTAGCAATGTAGACTAGCACTTAAGTGTTTCATTTATGAGTGTGTTTTGTTTCTTTTTTTAAATTAAACTCAGGGCTATGATTAGGCACAGCTATAGTTATATGCAAATAAGTCTTATGTTTGGCCTGCAAGAACAATATATTAGAGCGTGCATCTTTAATTCTGAGACAAGATGCACAAATCATGATACAAAATAAACATGATTTCTAAATAATGTCAGATAAATAAATTACCTTTGTGACAAAAATTGCTAAATCATGTGAAATTCAGGTTTATTTGGGAACCCAGGAAGTCTAGAGAACTGGCGTTCTGTTTAATGACAAGTGCTTACTGGTCTTTCATGCTGCAGAATTGATGACTTTCCAGGTTCATATTCAAAAATACTTCTTGGCTCAGAACGAAATTTTCTTGTGTCCACTTTTCTGTCTGGAGGATCCCAGTCATGCCTAGAAATAACCAACAAATTACACGTGAAAATAATTCTCTGTGCTTAAAGCAGTTGTATATCACTACTCGCTGTTTTCAAAGTTAATTTTAGTATAGATTTTTTTTTTTAAGTCTCTCAGGATTAAAAGTTAATCTGCCAAAAATACCACATTTATGTTTTATTTTACATAAATGATTTAAGGAGAGCTGTTTCTTTTATTTTACATTATGTTTTCCTCTGTTTTTCCCCTGCATACAGTGATTTTCTTCTTGCTGGTTCGAACACTCACACAAGGGGTTTGTACATACACAGCCAGTGATCTGCTCATAAACCTTCGGGCTGTACACTTTGGCAGCTGAATATGTTCGTGTTTAGAGAAAGTGGTGGATACGCTCCATTAAGTCATGTGAGTTTATCCCAGTGCTCTGTGACCTGGCATCCTTAATTCGAAGTGACAAGGAGTAATGTACACGTCGTGTTTGATCTTGTTTATCTTGTAAATGGCATCATACTTTGTGAAAAGTACAAAGGTATCGCTTGGGTTGCCATCCACAGGAGCAGGCTGTGGGGATGGGGGATCCTCCTTTGGTGTCATCTTTGAAAAACAAGAGTCAGGCATCTATCCCATTGCATGGGAGATCTTGGAATCAAATTTTTCTCCCTGAACTAATATCCTTCAAGAGGCCCTCAAAGACAGGGATTTGGAAAGTAAAGCTTTTTAAGTAGCTGGGGCTAAAGAAGGCTTCCTCGAGGAGGATCCCTTTTGAAGAAGAAGGATTTTCTGACTATATGTGGGAGAATTCTGGCCCGTGGAATGGGATGGAATTTTGACTTCATGGCATGTTAGAAATAGAAGTGCTCTGAGGGACAGGAGAATGAGAGGCAAGTGCTGGCTTTCTAGTACATTGATAAGCAATATTCAGCAGAGGTTTTATGAGCATGACATGAGACAATATATACGAAAGTTATCTAGACATTTTTAAGTGATTAGTATATTTTTTAATGAGATTTATTTTTACTGAACAAATAGGGCAAATAATACATTTACATTTGAGTTAATTTATTTCTTTTTTATGGCAGAGATACCATTTTGTATTTAAACAAGTATTTCTCACAGTTAAGACATCACACTTCTAAACATATAATCATGAGGCGATTGTTATTAAAATGAGAATTTCTTCAAGTATGCTGTGTATCAATTTTTGTGGTATCTTATATGCTATGTGATCATAGGTTACTCTTAATGGTACAATGAGGTGTTGAATATAATTTTTTTGAGATGGGTATGATAGATGAATGCTTAATAAACAGCATTAATGTGGAATAATTCTTATACCCTTATTAATTAATTGCCAGTATAGCATGAGCTACAACATCAGTCAGAGCTGAGTTTGAATCCTGGCTTAGGCATACTAGCTATATGAGCTGAGCAAGTTACTTTAATTTTCTGAGTCACAATTTCTTTCTCTCTTAAAGGGGTTTCAAATAAAACATATCCCATTGGGTTGTTCTCAGAATTAAATGATGTTATTTGCTCCTGTTTTGTTGTGTTGTGTTTGTTTTTCATGATAGGCCTGTACTAATGCTCGCCTAGTGCTCAGCTCATAGCAAACTCTCAATAAAGGTTACCTGTAAGTAGGATTATTAGTCATAATCTTAATTTTAAAATGACACAATAAAAGTGTATTTATAAATTTTTATTTTTGTGGGAATGGTTTCCATAAAAATATTTTAGTGGGGAAATGAAAATTAATATCAGCTCAAAAAGCTAGTGGAAATGAGTCACAGATAGACACTTATTAGCTAATGTCTTATTTATTTTTTATGAATAAACTTCCTACTCTTAAAAAGATATTTTTGCATATCAGAAGGAACTTTTAAATTATTAATAGACCTAACATTTCAAATCTGAGGAAACTGAAAATTAACTGCATAGTCTCTGACCTGCTGTGCCGAAGGGAGTACGTGTTAATTATTTCTTTTTGTCTTCTTATATGCATTTATTGATCAAAAAGTAGAGATTGTGCACAGGTTATATCAGGTCTAACTTAGGTCACTGTATTATGAACCAAACTTGCGAAAGAGTTTACTACAATCTCAACAGAGGAAGTCAATATGGTACATGTATTGACTAACAAGATTGTATATATAAGACTGATAAGATTATACGTATACCATTTCAGTAAGGTAAGCACCAGTTCTTCTACTGAATGTCATGGGGTCTTATTTTCATACTAAGGTAAATATAAGCCATTAGCGAGGAGGTGGGGTGGGGAAATGACTTACTTTTCGGTTGAAGACCGATCTCTTGGTCGAAGTGGTGGGACTGGAGGAGGAACATGTGGGGGAGGGACAGGGGAGGAGGCATCCTTAATGACATCTGTGCCATTGTCCGAGTGACTTTTGGAGAGGGGTCTGTAGGTCTGGGTCTTTGCAGCAGGATGTGACTGAGCACTGTAGGGTGAGTTGTACAGGCCTATCATGAAAAACAAACACAACACAACAAAACAGGAGCAAATAACATTTTAAAAGTGCTTTATAAATTATTTGTATCCCATAAAATACCCAGTGATTTTATTCAATTTATAATCAATAAGCATATTCATAACGCATGCATTGGGCAGTATGATTTTATTAATTTATTAATATGCATTACTATATTAATGTGTTATTACTGTATTCTATACATAAGCATTGATTACAGTAAATCTTCATTAATTATTCTGGAATTAGTAATAATTCAGATTGGTACTAGGAATAACTTACAGGTACTCAGCAAATATCCTCCTAGATAACATAAACTAATGACAGTTAAAATTTCAGAGGTAGATTAAAAGTATTTTATAGAACTCTTTCTGAATACCTTCTATTACTTTAAAACTTCTGATTTACATGTTGTAATTGACATGTTAATTGCAATGAAATAAAATATTGAGAAAATTATACATGTGCTGTTCAAGACTTAAGGAAACAGAAACTCTTAATAAGCTTAGAGCGTATCTGGGATATAAGACACAACAGAACTATGAAAATAATTGGTAACACAATAAAGGCCAAATGTGGAAAACATATAATAGGGATTAAAGGATCTTAGAAGATGATAGATTGGTCAGAAGATATTATGAAACCGATGAGTGAATTCTGAAGGATTGGTTTGAGAGGTTAGAGGAAAAGGGTAGCAGAGATGGCACACAGAAAAAAGGCAGAAAAAGCAGGATGCAGAGTTAGTAGAAAGGGAGACTAGTTGTAATCGCTTTGTCTACTGATTAAATGGTAAAACTCTCGAAGGGCTCTACAAGTTTGTACATAACTACTGTTCAATTTCCTAATTACTAATGAATGCAAAATTTCAATATTAAAAATAATTACAAAAATTCTCAATTTCCTGCAATCTCAGTCTTTTGAGCTAAGTCTATTTTCACTCATTTGCTTCTCCTGAAGTTCCATGCAAATTGCCATGACAAATAAAAAGAGACAATGTCTGCACTTTCTGTTTTGCCTTACTGTTTAACGGTCAGACTTCGGGCTTGTTAAAAACAGGACGAAGGCCCCCAGTGGAGCTGCTCATGCTAAGCCCCATGTCGCCAAACTTAACTACAGTTAGGCCTCTCCCAGAAATAGAGTCTCAAACCAGTCAATCAGGAATGGCCTGATCAGCACTAGTTAGGTCATCCGCCTGATAGACCCCAGCCAACTCCTAAAGGAAAGTGACCTTGCAATAACCGGTCTGCTTTTTTGCCTAGTATATAACTTCCTTGTTCTTGCTCCCTTTTGCCATTAAAGTCTTTCATTTTGCACAGTTCCCCGCAGCTCCTTTCTATACTGGATGTTGCCTAATTCATGAATTGTTGAATAAAGCGAATGAGATCTTTAAATTTTACTCAGTTGAATTTTTTATTTTACAAGCTAAACACAAGAGGTGAGTCTGGAGTACCTGTGGCCAGGAGTAAAAATTGAAGAAACGTCTTAGTGGGCCTCCTGCTATCTATCATCTGGCGGAACGAGGACAGAAAACCAGAGGTCTTGTCACTTGCTAAGCCTGTCCTACTCGGTTCGTTTTGTTTTGTTTTGTTTTGTTTTGTTTTGTTTTCCATCTCTTTGTCTTTGGAGCCTAGTAGCAGAACCCGTAAAAATTAAAGGGCCTGTGTGGTGGTATTCAGGTGTCAATCACGAATCGCCTGAGGGGAGGGGAGAACCTCTGCAGTTCTGAGGCCAGGCTGGCAAGGGGACCCCTAGTGAGGGTGCAGCTACTTAAAGGAAGGTGAGACTGATCCTCAGAGCCTACTCTAAAGAAAGGAAAACAGATGCTGTGTCTAAAGCTGAGCTGGGACAGGAAGCCCTGTGTGGGATCCCCTGATGTGACATTTTGGAGAAAGTGATGACGATGCCAAGAAACATTTTCTAGGGGTTCGTCACTCCGGCCTGCAACCAGTTCACAAGATAACAATGCACTCGAATACAAGTAAAAATGCCTGGAACTGAAGTCATTCTGTCATGACCATTGGCAACTGTGAGTCAGAAAAGTGTCCAGACAAAGCGGGATTTTAAAAAACTTCTTGAATGAATGGTTGCATTTTGGAGCAAAAGCATAGACAAGGTCACAAAATACTTTGCTTGACTTGTTTTTGTGAAGGGTATCTGAAAGATCTTACGCAATAGTAATCACTCTCTCCACTGATAAAAAGAGATCTTTATCTTATTTTGTATGGCCCCTTCCCCTTCCCTCCCTTCCAGTTGTTATAGTACATTCTTTCAGGCTGGCCTTCACACTTCGGTTAAACATTCCTAGGGCCCAAAATAAACCAACAGTAAGAATGAATGAGTTAAAACAGTATTAGTTCTCATCTCCATGAAAAAGATCAATCTTTTTGTTATGCATGCTGTGAGAAAAGAAGAAAAAAGCATTCTTCTGATTGTGTAAACTGAAGACATGCACTCAAACAGTGGTAAAAAAAAAAAAAAAAAAAAGTGACTGCGAACTTTTTCCAAGCATTGCAGGGCCTAAAATATTCATTGCAAGCAAGGAAACCCGTCCTACCTGCGTTATATGTATAAGGAGTATTATACATGTCTGTGTCATCATCTAGAAAATGAAACATAAATATTATGGTAATACATATTTGGTTACCATAGCATAACAAGACAGCAGAACTTCAGAGAAACAACAGAAATTTGCTAGACAACCGAAGTATTTTGCCTGGGTCATAACACCGTTTTTAAAAAAATCCACATATTGTTTTTTTGCTAGGCCTCTGAGATTTGATCTTTCTTGTTTGTAACACATTCTCTCGGCTGCCCTCTTCACAGTATACAAGACCGGAAACTTTACCTCGCTCCCCAGGTAGCCTTTTCGTTTGGATCATGAATTTCCTTTAGTAAATGCTTGAAATATCTCTTGTCAATTCAGTGAGACCTACCTATCTATGCTCACTGTCTTTATCGCTAAGGAGCAGACATGTGTGGACAGAGGATTAATGAATCTGTCTAAGCAGACGACGTGCCACGCAGGTTTAGACTGTGGATCAGAAAGGACGAAGGGAAGAGACCAGAGCACCTGGCACTCCTTCAGGTCGTCTTATAAAAGGCTTCTTGGCAGATCTGAGTGCGGCAGGAGCACGGTGTCTGTGATTTGAGGGGTGATATAAGTAGGGAGATTGAAAAGAGTGAGGGCCATGGGGTTTGCTAGGGTCTTGACATTTTGCATGAACCAAAACTGTACTAAAGGAGAGTTTACATATACATCCTTCCACCCAGTAGGACCTGATCAGAACACAGAAGAACATACATACCCGGCTTGTGCACCATGTGAATTTGCTTAAACATTGTCTTATACCAGTCCTTTGGTCTGTCAACAGTCTACAAGAGAGAATGTCCAACAGTTACAAACTCCTTCCAAATAAACATTGTTCCTCAATGTTTTTCTTTCTCTATTTTATCTTTTTTAATAGCAAATTTCTGTTCTGTGATTAAAAAAAATCTTTTTCATGATGAAAATATCAGTAATTTATCGAGTTATGCATACAGTTTGTAAATATATTATCCCTCGTTTGTGTTTTGGCTGAATTAGAACATTATATGTTATGGTTTTATTTTTTCCAAATTATAGTTGTACCCAGCACTAGACAGTTAATATTTACACAAACACATTTATACAAAATTCACTGAATAAAAGTTACAGTGTTGTAATGGTTTGCTTTGGTAATAATTATCATCGTCCCTAAAAACTTTTTAGTGACCGTTCTGTTTAAAACATTATTTTTAGAATTAACTAGGGAATATTTTTGACTCAAACTGTATTCTGATCAACTCAGTCTTAGAGAAATAAAAAAAAAATGATATTTTCTAGTCTAAGTTACTAAAATACTGGATATGGTGACACAATGGAGAGTCTGAGATCAAATCTAAAAATATAGATTTGTATACAAATTTTTTTAACATGATAATTAAATGTACCCAACATTTGCTAAATTGTAAATTCCTTGAGAGTAGAAGCTCTTCCCTGTTTAGCCCAGGCTTTTGAGATGACAGAAACAGTGGGCTGTAGTGGAAAGTCAAAATTAATGTCAGATAAACCTATTTTCATATCTTAGTTCCTTTAATTTCCGTTTCCTAGCAACATGAATTTAGGTAAGTTAGATAACCTTAGTGCCTCAGTTTTCTCCTCTGTTAAAATGAAATAATTATATCCATGTCATAGGATTATTATGGAAATTGAATGAGACAACGTATACAAACAGACCTAGAACAATGCCTAGAATATTAGAAATGCTCAATAAATAATAACTGTAGAGAATGTCAGATATTTATAGAATAAAATAATGAATGAAATCAGATTATTGGATGGTAGGACTGCCACAAAAATATTCTTGTACTTGTTAGAATGAACTTTGCTTTCAATTTTATATCTTGGTTTTTCTCTCAGAAATGTGGTCATTGCATTTTTCATGTGGAAACTGAGGGTTTTGTGCTATAGCTAAATTTATTTTGGTCTCTAAGGAAATATGATTCCGGGAATCACCACAAATATGGATTAATATTAAGGCCTGCTTGACTTTGTTGCATATCACCTCTTCGTTCATTCCAGGCTCTTCCTACAATGGAAAAATTAAGGGGACTATTGATTGATCTTATATTCAAATGATAGGAGCTGAAGGGAGTGGGTGCAGTGGCTAGCTATTATTTGTTGGCTTAAACAAAGTAGTTGAATAAGTATCTTTAAGGAACATTTATTTTCACAAGAGATCCATTTCTCTTTCATTAAGCTTTATTTCCTTTCCAGTATTCAGCAACAGAAAATAAGACACGGCCTTGTGCAAAACTGTTTTCCAACCATACCTGGACAATGACCACTGGCTAAAAGGATGCCTAATAAGTAAGTTATATCACTGTATATGGCAATGTATCTTGACAGACAAGATTTTTTTCCTTCCCTTGCTGGAGGGCATATATCAGGCAGGATCTCAGTTCTGCCATCTGCTAGCTTTATATGGTGAGCACAGAGATGCCAGAAATGCCCAGTCAGTTGGCAAAGGGGAATATGAGACTGGTAAATGGGAATAATAAAACTCTGTGTCCCTTCTAAAAGAAGTCCTCTAAGCATTTAAAGTTCCTTTTGTAAATGCTCTCATGGAGATTGTTATGGCTAATACTGAGATTAAGTAAATAGAAGTCTACTCATATTTGAAGATGTTTACTCTTGTATGTGTCCTTTGAAATTATTTTACATGGACGGCAACCACTAGCAATTCACTATTCAGTTGTTTTCTATAACCTTGGCTCAGTAAACCCGAATTTTTACATTCCTATAGTTTACAGAACATCAGAACTCTACATTGATTTATCATGCAGAGATTTTCCAAAAAGGAAAAGGCACATATTTTCTCCACACCAGTATACAGTTATTCTATTCTATTTTTGCTCCTTTCTAGTTTTGAAAATGCTCAAACGGTATTGTATTTGAACTGGCAGAAAAGAGTCTTGTATTTCACTTAACTAGCTGACCGTAATTAGACAATCTCATGGGAGGTGAACCCTAGTGGTTTTTGTTGTTGTTGTTAAGACTGGCAGTAAAAAGCTAACACAGACATCCAGGTCATGTGAGAGAGGGCAGTCTGGGGAGCTGCTTCCTTCTGTTCAAATAACTCAAAGGTACATTTGTTGACTCTCGGCTTTCTAGAGTTTCTGGATTACTTTACAAAATTCTCTTTCCTCAGTGTATGCTAGTTGTCTAAAATAAGACTATAACGTGATACATTGAGACAGTACTGCCTTTGGTGTGCATGCTCAGCAGAGAGCCCATGTGAAGCAATTTGAGTCTGATAATCATTACTTTCTATGCTGGATGAGAAAGAAAAACAACCTTAGAGATTCTTGGCCTGCAGTGGCTTAGAGATGGCCTGACTCGACATTCATAAACACAGCTATACTTGGGACGTGCTTGGCAAGGCTGGAAAACAGAAAACGTGAATAAGAGTCTTCACAGACCTGTACCTTCTTTGTAAAGCTTTAAAAGCCTAAACAAGAGCACAAAAATTATGGTTCCTTATAAGGAACTTTTGGGTTGTTTATATTTTATTTTTTATTTTATAGAACCGAACCTAGCATCGACTGTTTAATATATATGTTTGCTTAAGCATATCTAAACATTCTTTTGATTTGGCAGTAGATAAATAAATAATATAAAAAGTTTAATATTACTCGATTTTTGTTGTCTACATCTCAGTTTTCTCCTTTTAAAAACTAACAAGCAAGGCCTTGCTATTTAAGAAAATTATGTCTTACAGATTTAAAGAAGGTCTGGCTTTGCATGTTCATTTTTATTTATCATTTATTGACTTAAAAATGCACCCAGAGGCCTCAGATGAAATCTTTGCAGACAGAATCTGTAACTACATAGAATCAGGGATCTCCTAATTTGTGTATATACTATGCCTCAAGGGCCAATTTTTAAAAAATCAATTATACCATACCTGTCTGACACTGTATTCTACATTATTAGGGGGGGAAAAAAATTTCAATTTTAACCATTGAGTCAGAAATCTTAAAAGAGAAACAAATGACAAAACATTGTTACCAGAAACATGCAGTCTCATAAAATTGAGAATGTTAGTCATGATCCCTGAATTTTTCTATCACTTAAATATGACAATAATCAGTTTCAAAATAGATTTTTAGGACTTTATAATTAGTCACATTCAAAGTTCTCAGAATCTAATGAGTATAAAATTCATAGCAATTGCTATGCAGACTTATCTTTTAGCTTCCAATTCTAATGCAGATGCTTGGAAGAATCAATTTTTATGATATAGAACACATAATCCCCTTAGAATAAATACAAATTCAAAGAAAGAAGAAAACCTCCGTACTTCGTTTTTAGTCCTGTTTGAGTGTTTCCAATTGTACCACTGTTTTTTTTTTTCTTTTTCTAATCACTTTCCCATTTTTTTTCCTCTATCCACTATTGTCTTTGGCCCCCCAGGTTTGCCTTCCAGGGAAATAGCTCTTGGCAACATCCCAGCCAGGTTTGTGGGTGTTGAAGACAAGAGCAGGCAGACTGAGCTCCACTCTCGCACTGCCCTCCCCCTCCCCCGCCAATTTCACCTGCAAAGGTGCTGCTGCTCTCATCCTGGTTCCCAAGTCGTCCTCCTCGCGGCTAGCACAAACCTTCTCTTCAAGTGGACTGGTCAGCAAGCAGCTGCCTGCCCAAGCTCTCAATAGCTGCCTCTGCTACGGCTGAGCTGTGCCAGAAGGGGCTGCCCTGATACACTGAGAAATGCTTTGGCAGAGTTTAAAGACTAAAAAGAAAAAAAAATCCAAACACTTTCACTTATCATCTCCAAGAGCTCTCAGCAGACACAGCTGAAGAGGGACACTAAAAATGTGTATTTTTCTTTAGACAGTTTTTCCTTTCTATGACATTAACTCTCTTCTCTCCAATCATCTCACCTCCCAATTCCCAATTCACAGCTTTGCATCTCCTGGTGTTAACACACATCCATTTCAAGAAACAAATCACTAGTTTATTTGCAACGCACAGGAATTCAATGCAGACAAAGAATTCACATTTTCTTGTTCCTTCTCTTCTCTAAATTGTCTTAACATTCCTTGGTAAAAGGTAAAACAAAACATACTTTTATCATATAACAAAATCACAATTTTTATGATTTTTAGTTAAAATGGAAAAACAGATTGTGTGATTATTTCCAATCGACAGTTCTCTTTCTCTGCCACACACAGCATAATATTCATGAGAACTCAGATAGCACAGAGGGCAATCTTCATTATATAAGACCATAGGAATGCACAAAGCCACCAATAATCCATCCTTTGTAGTGTCTGTGCACAGCCCCAGAGCAGTGACGCGCATGCTGGCATCTCCTACCGTTCTAATTGCTGTGGGGATTCCGGATTCGTCTACGGGCCCGATCCCTGGGTAATGTGGCGCTTTGATGATGGTCACTCTCTTCTCTTCCTCGGAGGATCTATACAGTGGTATGGAGCTGCCCACGGTGCCGTCCAGAGATTGTGCATGCTGGGGATACGTCTCCGTAGAATCTGTGGCGAAAACGTGGTGAAATATAATGTATTTGATGTACAAGGAAACAAAATTAATGATGCCTCTTACATATTTATGCCAGCTGTGACATAGTCTTAATTTCCATCACCATTTCTTTTAACTCATTTACCTTAAATTTGAGCCACTCCTTGTTAACATGGACGTGTATACTGAACCGACCTCTAACAAGAAGACCTTCACCATTATAAAGAAGGGTGAGAGAAGAATGATGTTTGTTGAAAGACTTCGTGACCATGTGGCAGCCACTGTAAGAAAGCACTTTATATGCATTATTATCTCATCCTTCTAGTAATCTTGGTAGGAGAATAGGGGGGACCTATTTTACTGATAAGGGGGCAGAAGCTGAGACAAGTTTAGTAATTTCCACCAGTTCATAATTTATATTAATATTATTTTTGTGAAATTGCTGGATATTGTTATTCAAAAGTGTTCTTAGAATAAAAGATGTGACTGTTGAATCAATGACGGCGATTTCATAAAAATAAAGTGAAAACAAAAATCCCATTAAGAAATCTTCACATCTAAACACAGACTTGGATGTGAAGACTTATGGGTAAATAAAAGATTTAAAATTACTAGTATTAATTTTTATTTAAGTAGCCATAATATCTTTGCTTTTACTTTGAAGTACGAAAAATGACTTCTTGTCCCTTGAGTATAAAAATTGCCCTAAATATATAAAGTAGATGAGTTTTATCATGTTCCTATCTTATACCATCTTTATTAATGTTTAGTGTACTTTCATAAGAAACAGGAAGGACTCAGTGTACTACATATTCCACTCACTCTTAGTTCACAGATATTTATGAAAATCAACAGTATTACCATCTATCTGGTACAATTGATAATATGATTCCTGTTTTTTTTAATAATAAATTTCAAAATTTTGGTGACTAAGAATAATTCTCTGCTATGATTTGTCAGGTCTGTCATTCAGAAAGTTCTCATTTTATGTGGATATGGAAAAGTCCTGATGTTTCAGAGTGGCATTGATATATATTTATATCTCAAAAAATGTGACTGTGTTTTCATGGCAAATTTATATAAAATTTCATAAATAAGATTTAAAAATTAATTCATCATTGCAAAGACAATTAGAGATAAGACTCCTGTAAGCTAAAATCCATGATAACATTTATAACAGCTATTACTATTGTTATGGCTATTTTCAGTTTAGTTTGCAACAGAAAAACATTTTTGATCCTATTCTATTGAAGAATGAATAAGGCGAAGAATAAAATTGCTTTATGAGCCATTGTATGTAAAAGTAATTTATATCTTTCCCAAGCGACTCTAATTTAAAACATAATGTGATATTTGACTCTGATTTTCCATTTAATTCCAAAAAAGGACAACCATGATGCTAACATTTCTATCAAACAATTTTTTTGAGCACCTAGTATATGCAAAGTCCCAGTCTAAGCAAACAGTATTAATTCTGTCTTCATATATAGTTCATAAGAGCCTATGAACTTATAGCTTATATAATAAAAAAGTTAGTCTTTTATTTTATTATGCTCTTATATGGTCCACTAACTCTCATTTTGTTAGTCTTTTGTCTTAAACTACTTATAAAGTTCCTCTAGGGCAGGATAGATTTGTATATTCTCCTCAGGAACTATCTCAGCACTGGCCAATTGGAATTTGTTCAACGTCTATGCAGGGAATTTCGTTCCACGTAGTATAGTTTATATGTAAAATCTACCCATTGATATGTTCTAATATAAAAGCCTATCTATATTTGAAAATTTATGTATTTTGTTTGTTGGGATGAGAGGCACAAAATTGTGTTCATTAAGACAAGCAATAAGGGCAAAGAGTCAGACCTTGGTAATAATTATTTGAGAAAATATTTCAGCTAGAATAATTTGTACAGTTTTACCATAGATGTGTGACAATGCATAGCTTAGTGAAAAAAAAAATCTAGATATAATGGGCCCCCATTATGATACTACACCATGAACTGATTTTTCAAGGGCAACATTTCGGCACAAGGACATTCTACCTTCTTATACTCTAAAAGGACATCATTATAAGATTCACAGATTATCTCAGGAGCAGCATTAGAGAAGAGCAAGTATATTTAGACTTTTCTTTAATGAGTCTCATGGCTACATGTAAGTTTTATAGTTATGAAGTTTTTGTTGACACTGAAGTTGAGTTAGTTCCACAATGTACATGCTGAATGTCCCTCGGTAAACTAACAGCAACATGTTCTTTCAATATATACCCCGTTGGGGAAGAGGAGGTGCTGCCTGCTGTCAAAGAGGAAATGGGAGTTAAAACCCCATGTCCTAGTTTCTTTCTCCCTGTTGTTGGTTGGTGGTGGCCAGAGGATCGGTCCTCTCCTACTTTTGTGAGAGGTGTGCTGTGGTCACGTGGTCCTCCACCTTCCTCTCTGCTCCCCGCTGCTCTGGAAGCCTTCTAGTTGTTCAACATCATGAAACCTTTTTCAGTTTGAATTCAGATGATGGTTTGATTTAGTCTGTTTTTTAATATTTTGGGTTATTTTGTTACATTTTTAAAAACTAAGAAATATTTATTACATTATTTCCTAAACCATCCTGGTATATTTTGCCACATAAAAATGTTTCTATCATTATAGCACAGTTTCTTTTCCAGGAAGTTTCAAAGAGTTCATGAGCCCCATGACATAAAATGCTTAAAGTTTTTTTATAAATGTTCAAATGTTTATTTTGTTTCTGGAGGAAAGCTATATCTTTCATCTAATTCTTAATTCCCAAAGGATTAAGAACTATGTATCCATGAAGTTCTGGAGTCATCATCTAAAGAAATTCACATTCCTAACTGAGGATCTTCTGGCCTCAGTTTGAATAGTTTACTACTTCGTGAGGCAGTGGTTTAGTGATAGTTTTAACTGTTACGTAATTCTTCTTTATGTATACCAAAAGAATTTTCTATAGGTGAAAGCTCTTCCGCAAAACAAGAGCTGCCTAGGACATGGATGGTATTTGCCATCTGTGGAAATGCCCTATGTGAATGTTCTCCGGTAGTATGAATTCTCCTCTCCCTAACTGCCCATCTCTTTCTTTCTACACCACCACCCCAAATACCCCAAATATCTAATAGCCTTCTCCAGAATAAGATATACAAGCAGTCATTGTCTTGGAATAGCTGGGTGCCTGTTTTCCCCAGTGCTGAATCCATGCAGTCCTTAATTTCTCCCCTAGGAGAGGATCATTAAATAGTGTTGAATATTTTTGAAAAATTACTTTGATGCTTTAAATTTGAAATTGTCATGAAAATCATGACTATCGAATGACTTACCAAGTGACCGGCCATGCTGCATGATAATGCTTGAATTGAGTGAGCCTGGTAGGGAGTAGGCTGAAGGAGAAAATGGCCTTTGATAGTAACTCATTGGACTCACGCCTCCAGAATTTCCATTCACTGTTATCTGGCTCTGAAAAAAGTATAAAGATATCCCGTTAAAGCACATGATAAAGTCCACTGTAGACATAATTCTTTTAGATGACAATAAAAGAGTTTCATTCAAATGACAGGAATCATCTGTCAAGTTTTTATTTACTTTGTAAACTGATGTCTAGAGGGATAGGTTACATATTTTCAGTGTCTTCCCTATCTTCCTTCATTTCTGAAAATCACTCATATGTCAGAGGGCACAGGAGGTGGTCAGGAAGAATGGAAGCAGCTGACTAGTGGGCATGCCACTCCGCCAACAGGTATCAGTAGGAGTCAGAATAAAATAAATGTGGAGGGCAAGTTTGCTCTTACAGTCAAGAGCGAAGTAGAACACTGTCACAGTACTCTGACAATGGAATTGAAAATGAATCTCACTACTTTGTGAGATTTGAAATGAATGTTCTTTGCCATGAGGAAAGGGGTTGGTTCTCAGACTTAGTCAGGAATATCATCTATTGAATAAACGTTTCCAGGGCAAGGTGATTAATATAAGGGACACAATCATTTGGATTGATTATCATAAAGCAATCTATTCTAGAAGAATCAAACATCTGTTAAATCATCAAAAAGACATGTTAAATTTACTAATGGCTTTTCCCTTCTTCAATCTTATTTAGTACTTTATGAGCTTCAGTTTAGTTTCTTAATAATTTATTGTTTTGATTGCTTTGTATCTGAGTATTTTATATCCCCAGTGGTATTTCAGGCTTCTTGTTGGAGATGGTCATATATATGCTTCTTTTATATATATTTTTATAACATGCAACCTGGTGCCAATAACATAGTAGATATCCAATAAATACATATTCTAATTGAGTTGAATCAGCTTAGTTTGCAGAGGTGGAGCTCGCCACTATTATGCATGCCTATCTATCCACAACACAGCACCCAGCATTGTGGAGACTACGTAATGCATGCGAATGTAACAAAACATTCGTAAAAGCATTTAGTCGAAGTGGCCTTACAGCTGAATACACACAAACACACATATGCACATAAAGAACCAGAATTTGTGAACGTGTTCTACTTATTTTAAAACAAAATAGACTTCTATTATACAGGCCTGAAACACAGATGCATAATTAATTGCACATTTCTATGATTTTCCACTTTAAAACAGATGTGTTTTCAAATGACCTAGAATAAACCTAATTTCATTACTTGATAGCCATACCACATCTGTCCTAAAGTCAATAAACATTTCATTATGAAGATTGTGCTTATTCAGTAAGTACTTCTCTAAGCTGTTACAGAAATCACTCTCATTTCAGAAACAACCATATCTTGAGGATCTTCTCTCGGAAGAGCACTGGGCATTCAAATCAGTGTGAGGCATTGGCTTACCCAAATGGCTCGGAATCTTGATTTACCTGTAATGAATTATTTGAGAATATTTTTGCCTCCTTGTCCAAATCAAGTTTGGTTGATCTTCATAAATATAATTTTCATACTGTTGTTATGATGTATTATAAATAAGAATTCCTTATTAAAAACCACCATATTATTATGTTACTAAACTTAGGAAAGTTGCCCTGAGCCCTATTTTGTCTATGAAAGTGCTTATTTGTGACTTCATTGTAAAATCAATATTTTAGGAAAAAAACTCCCACTTTTTGCCTAAAGTTATTTGCCTTTCAAGTTGAACTCATTATCTATACATTATATGCTATTGAAAATCTATGCCATAAAATTATGAAGCATTTTATAATTTATAATTTAGCCATTCATAAATCATTTATTAGAGATTGCATGTCATATAGACATATTTAAATGATATACTATATGTGGGAAATATATATTGCTCAAAATGGAAAATCAATTATTGATATATAAAACAATAAATGTGTTCATGAATTTCGATACTGGAATGGCTTAGAAAAATAATTACGAAAAACATAGAACTTAATCTCTGCAGTGTAGATTAAGATTATTTACCTCATTCATTCCTATAAGACAGATGGGTTCAAAAGATGTAGGTGTTAGTGAAGGGAGAGCAGGAAGAATTATTAGCATCATGCAGTCGGTAATCATGTATGTGAGAAATGAGGATATCTGAATTACACAGGGCACAATCTCTGAGGTAAAATGTTATCGACTAGGATTTAATATTGGGTTAAATTTTTGAAAAATTGTACTTTTTCTGTGATCTCATCATCACAATATTATCTAAATTTCTGAGATAACTTCTTATTAAGACAAATCACTGCACAATTCATTAGCTAGGGCAATACATTGTAAACGTAAGTGACTCTAAAATGAATGAGAAGAATATAACTGACTTTTTCAGCCCAAGGTAGGCTTATGAGGATGACTGTAATGAATTTCCCAGATAGACTCTATAGAATCAGTTTGCTAATCATCAACGCCAATGCAAATAAAAATGCTCAGCAGCAAAATGGGATGGCAGACAAGAAATCAGTCCTTTTGGGCTTTGGAGATCTGTTTCAAAAGTGATGGTGTCGAAGGAAGAATAATTACATGCACGGCAGCAGGAACGGCTAAGGCGCTACTATCTGCCACGGAAGACCTCCGACCCGAGGTTGGAGAAGGTGTTTCAGATCTATCAGTGGTGTCAGGGGCACCTATCTGCAACTTATCTGGGATGGCTGGGTAGGCCCTGCTCTAGGAGTGGGAGGAGTCTGCGGTGAGAGAGCCTGTGGTGTTGCCGTGGACAAGGTGGTCAGGGGCAAGAAGGGGTTTAAATAAACAATGTGAAAAGGTCGGAGGTCTGTGCAGGTGTGAAGGCCCCAGGTCAGCAGATAATGGCAGGGTAAGTGATGCTGGACTGGAGCTTCAGTCTGGTGAAAACGTGTTTAGGTTAAAAGGTACCACAGAAGGCTTCTGGTGTGGTCCGTGTGTGTGTCTGTGAAGCGTTTACCTCCAGC
>NW_011888873.1:1492980-1506152 GCF_000151845.1 Pteropus vampyrus | reverse complement strand
TCAGTTTGAATTCAGATGATGGTTTGATTTAGTCTGTTTTTTAATATTTTGGGTTATTTTGTTACATTTTTAAAAACTAAGAAATATTTATTACATTATTTCCTAAACCATCCTGGTATATTTTGCCACATAAAAATGTTTCTATCATTATAGCACAGTTTCTTTTCCAGGAAGTTTCAAAGAGTTCATGAGCCCCATGACATAAAATGCTTAAAGTTTTTTTATAAATGTTCAAATGTTTATTTTGTTTCTGGAGGAAAGCTATATCTTTCATCTAATTCTTAATTCCCAAAGGATTAAGAACTATGTATCCATGAAGTTCTGGAGTCATCATCTAAAGAAATTCACATTCCTAACTGAGGATCTTCTGGCCTCAGTTTGAATAGTTTACTACTTCGTGAGGCAGTGGTTTAGTGATAGTTTTAACTGTTACGTAATTCTTCTTTATATATACCAAAAGAATTTTCTATAGGTGAAAGCTCTTCCGCAAAACAAGGGCTGCCTAGGACATGGATGGTATTTGCCATCTGTGGAAATGCCCTATGTGAATGTTCTCCGGTAGCATGAATTCTCCTCTCCCTAACTGCCCATCTCTTTCTTTCTACACCACCACCCCAAATACCCCAAATATCTAATAGCCTTCTCCAGAATAAGATATACAAGCAGTCATTGTCTTGGAATAGCTGGGTGCCTGTTTTCCCCAGTGCTGAATCCATGCAGTCCTTAATTTCTCCCCTAGGAGAGGATCATTAAATAGTGTTGAATATTTTTGAAAAATTACTTTGATGCTTTAAATTTGAAATTGTCATGAAAATCATGACTATCGAATGACTTACCAAGTGACCGGCCATGCTGCATGATAATGCTTGAATTGAGTGAGCCTGGTAGGGAGTAGGCTGAAGGAGAAAATGGCCTTTGATAGTAACTCATTGGACTCACACCTCCAGAATTTCCATTCACTGTTATCTGGCTCTGAAAAAAGTATAAAGATATCCCGTTAAAGCACATGATAAAGTCCACTGTAGACATAATTCTTTTAGATGACAATAAAAGAGTTTCATTCAAATGACAGGAATCATCTGTCAAGTTTTTATTTACTTTGTAAACTGATGTCTAGAGGGATAGGTTACATATTTTCAGTGTCTTCCCTATCTTCCTTCATTTCTGAAAATCACTCATATGTCAGAGGGCACAGGAGGTGGTCAGGAAGAATGGAAGCAGCTGACTAGTGGGCATGCCACTCCGCCAACAGGTATCAGTAGGAGTCAGAATAAAATAAATGTGGAGGGCAAGTTTGCTCTTACAGTCAAGAGCGAAGTAGAACACTGTCACAGTACTCTGACAATGGAATTGAAAATGAATCTCACTACTTTGTGAGATTTGAAATGAATGTTCTTTGCCATGAGGAAAGGGGTTGGTTCTCAGACTTAGTCAGGAATATCATCTATTGAATAAACGTTTCCAGGGCAAGGTGATTAATATAAGGGACACAATCATTTGGATTGATTATCATAAAGCAATCTATTCTAGAAGAATCAAACATCTGTTAAATCATCAAAAAGACATGTTAAATTTACTAATGGCTTTTCCCTTCTTCAATCTTATTTAGTACTTTATGAGCTTCAGTTTAGTTTCTTAATAATTTATTGTTTTGATTGCTTTGTATCTGAGTATTTTATATCCCCAGTGGTATTTCAGGCTTCTTGTTGGAGATGGTCATATATATGCTTCTTTTATATATATTTTTATAACATGCAACCTGGTGCCAATAACATAGTAGATATCCAATAAATACATATTCTAATTGAGTTGAATCAGCTTAGTTTGCAGAGGTGGAGCTCGCCACTATTATGCATGCCTATCTATCCACAACACAGCACCCAGCATTGTGGAGACTACGTAATGCATGCGAATGTAACAAAACATTCGTAAAAGCATTTAGTCGAAGTGGCCTTACAGCTGAATACACACAAACACACATATGCACATAAAGAACCAGAATTTGTGAACGTGTTCTACTTATTTTAAAACAAAATAGACTTCTATTATACAGGCCTGAAACACAGATGCATAATTAATTGCACATTTCTATGATTTTCCACTTTAAAACAGATGTGTTTTCAAATGACCTAGAATAAACCTAATTTCATTACTTGATAGCCATACCACATCTGTCCTAAAGTCAATAAACATTTCATTATGAAGATTGTGCTTATTCAGTAAGTACTTCTCTAAGCTGTTACAGAAATCACTCTCATTTCAGAAACAACCATATCTTGAGGATCTTCTCTCGGAAGAGCACTGGGCATTCAAATCAGTGTGAGGCATTGGCTTACCCAAATGGCTCGGAATCTTGATTTACCTGTAATGAATTATTTGAGAATATTTTTGCCTCCTTGTCCAAATCAAGTTTGGTTGATCTTCATAAATATAATTTTCATACTGTTGTTATGATGTATTATAAATAAGAATTCCTTATTAAAAACCACCATATTATTATGTTACTAAACTTAGGAAAGTTGCCCTGAGCCCTATTTTGTCTATGAAAGTGCTTATTTGTGACTTCATTGTAAAATCAATATTTTAGGAAAAAAACTCCCACTTTTTGCCTAAAGTTATTTGCCTTTCAAGTTGAACTCATTATCTATACATTATATGCTATTGAAAATCTATGCCATAAAATTATGAAGCATTTTATAATTTATAATTTAGCCATTCATAAATCATTTATTAGAGATTGCATGTCATATAGACATATTTAAATGATATACTATATGTGGGAAATATATATTGCTCAAAATGGAAAATCAATTATTGATATATAAAACAATAAATGTGTTCATGAATTTCGATACTAGAATGGCTTAGAAAAATAATTCGAACTTAATCTCTGCAGTGTAGATTAAGATTATTTACCTCATTCATTCCTATAAGACAGATGGGTTCAAAAGATGTAGGTGTTAGTGAAGGGAGAGCAGGAAGAATTATTAGCATCATGCAGTCGGTAATCATGTATGTGAGAAATGAGGATATCTGAATTACACAGGGCACAATCTCTGAGGTAAAATGTTATCGACTAGGATTTAATATTGGGTTAAATTTTTGAAAAATTGTACTTTTTCTGTGATCTCATCATCACAATATTATCTAAATTTCTGAGATAACTCCTTATTAAGACAAATCACTGCACAATTCATTAGCTAGGGCAATACATTGTAAACGTAAGTGACTCTAAAATGAATGAGAAGAATATAACTGACTTTTTCAGCCCAAGGTAGGCTTATGAGGATGACTGTAATGAATTTCCCAGATAGACTCTATAGAATCAGTTTGCTAATCATCAACGCCAATGCAAATAAAAATGCTCAGCAGCAAAATGGGATGGCAGACAAGAAATCAGTCCTTTTGGGCTTTGGAGATCTGTTTCAAAAGTGATGGTGTCGAAGGAAGAATAATTACATGCACGGCAGCAGGAACGGCTAAGGCGCTACTATCTGCCACGGAAGACCTCCGACCCGAGGTTGGAGAAGGTGTTTCAGATCTATCAGTGGTGTCAGGGGCACCTATCTGCAACTTATCTGGGATGGCTGGGTAGGCCCTGCTCTAGGAGTGGGAGGAGTCTGCGGTGAGAGAGCCTGTGGTGTTGCCGTGGACAAGGTGGTCAGGGGCAAGAAGGGGTTTAAATAAACAATGTGAAAAGGTCGGAGGTCTGTGCAGGTGTGAAGGCCCCAGGTCAGCAGATAATGGCAGGGTAAGTGATGCTGGACTGGAGCTTCAGTCTGGTGAAAACGTGTTTAGGTTAAAAGGTACCACAGAAGGCTTCTGGTGTGGTCCGTGTGTGTGTCTGTGAAGCGTTTACCTCCAGCACATTGGCAGTTACATTCTGGTTTCCAAGCTGAGTTTAACGCAAAAATAATAAGAGGAGACATAAGTTACCCAATTAATAAAAGATCTTTTTGTAATGTAGCAGATAAGGCAAAGCATCAGTTTAATTTGCAAGCACTTTAAGGAAATATATTCAGAGGATTAAGTGCCAGCCACAAGTACAGAAAACGCATGAAAACATGAAGAAAAGGAATCTAATAAGAGTTGTTTTGGAGACAGGATCAGTTTTCACACAGCATTGCATTGTAATTTGGGGTGGGTGCTTGAGAGTGTTGGCATGATGGGGTATTTTTTTTCAGAAGTTTTAACTTTTGTGACAGTGAAATGATATCAGGTTGTCTATTGGTCAGCAAAATTAGTTTTCCCTTCATTTGAAAAATCTTTATAGTATACCTATTGTACCCACATGGTAAATGTCCCTAAAATACTAATCAGTTTGCCTTAGTTTTTTTTTCTTCTGACTTACAGATGTAAAGACTGATCAGACTAAAAACAACTAAGTGGAAAGGCAATTTTGTTTCTTTTGTACTCACTGAATCTCTTCCTTAATTTCACATTAAAATACTAAAATAATTAAACTTTAAAATATCCTAGCAGTGCAAATGGTAGTACCTATGTGTGAAAATGAAGTGACAAAGAAAATCAGCCGCTGATGATAGTTAGAATGTACCCTAGTTGGTTAGAACTACTGTTGGTTTTAATTCTTAGGTAAAGGAGAAAGAAACTGAAGGAGGAAAAATAAAGTTTAATATCACAAAGGCTATATAACCCAAGAGGTTAACCATGGTGGAGGGGTTGTCTATAAAAGGAAGAGAGTGGATAGCCCATTAAAATTTTTGTAGCTACCAGTTCTAACCTCAATGTAAGTGAATAACACTGGAGAAAATTTTTCTCTTATTTCCCTGTACCTCCAGAATAGTTTTCTTTGAATGTTTGTTGTGGTGCCAGTTTGACAGATAGCCAAACATACTATAGGATATTAATACAAGGATGGAGACTGAATTAAAGAGAACTGTATATATAAACTTAGAAATCTTGCCTAGTAAAGATTTAAATGTTAAAAGATTTAAGATTTAAGTGCCAGTGTTCTTAGCCAGCATCATATTCATAACAGTTGATGTCGAGCAGCCTGTTGATCTCATAAAAAGTCATAATTATTTTTTTTCTCAGACTTGAAATTGAATTCTTTAAAAATCCACCATATAAAAAGATCTATCTCAGTCACAGGTACCTTAAAAATCTGATGAAAATTGTTGATCGTTCTCTTAAGGAAAAATTGCATGACAGATTCACATAGGTATACATAAGATTCTTCATAAACTTTAGGGGCTGTAGATACTCGAAAGCACATCCTTAATCTAACAGGTTAAGAAACTCTAACCCTGGATAAAAAGTCAGATTTCCTATTTTTATGTAATAAGCTTTTTTGTTATTTAAACATACTCATTATAAATGTGGTACTTTTTTACTGTATGGGGTTTTTAAATCTCTAGAATTAACTGACAGAAATCTTATTTACCCCAAACTTAAAATATTTATTAAAAACGTATCTTTTTATTAGTAAAGTTTTAATAATAATTGCAAATTTTATTGGAAGTAAAATTATAATAATGTGAAACTATAATGTGTTAGAATTTTGTTACAAGTCTGTATGGAAGTCAGTATAAAGCTGTCTTGGGTGTTATATTGTCAATGGAATTTCTCATAATAATGCAGTTTTACTAAAGAGGTTTCCATATAACACGAAATCTCTTTAGTTTTGCTTTTGATCAGTGAAAATTCTGTTAAATAATGTAAATCATGCAAAAGGACTTGAGTTATCTGCTCAAAGGAGTTTTTTTCTCTTTATAATTAAAAGGAATAATCTAGTGACTATAATCCTCATGGGATTGGTTTATCCATATCCTTTGGGATTGAAACGTCAAAAACTAAAGCACATTCTCTCAAAAACCATCATCGTTATGGGTCATATGATCAGTTTGTTTGTATAGCACTGGGTCTAGGAATAGTCTTTATTGATTAATTTGTTGACGGGAAACAGAACTATTTTAATTTTTAAATTTCTCTCACTACCTCCTGATATGCTCACGTTTTTGAGTCTTTTAATGTGTGTGTATGTGTGTGTGTGTGTAGCAGGTGAAATGCCTCCAGGTGAGTCATATCACACTTAAATTTCTCTAGATAAAACTCTAAAGTTCAACAGTCTATTGGTCACCCACACAAAAGCTTTGAAATATTCTGGATTAAAGATGTAAATTACCTCTCAGACTAGCTGGAGCTCCTTTTACATGGCTCTGATGACCACATTAAAGAAACAGCCTCTTATACACAGGAAGAGAGTCACAAAATGTGTTTCCCTGAGGAGAATGTGAGATGAGTAGGAGGAAAGTGTGAAAAAGGGAACAAAGAGGCATTTTCTTAATCTGGACTACCTTGAAGAAAGAAAAACTAATTTAAAACAAGAATGGGGTTTTTTATTTGTTTGTTTTTTGTTTTCTCTACTGAATGGAGGACAAATAGATAACAGCAGAAAAATATCATAGTTGTTTTGTGTCTCTGTCTTTCCAAGACCATGTAAGTTTAAGTTGTTTGAATATGTCAAGAGTCACCAACTTTTTGTGAGTATAAATTCTTTTTGACAGTCCTCAGCTGTTGAGCATAAGGCATGAAGGAGCTAGAAAACTAACCGGTCATTCTCCACTTCCTCTAATGCCTGGCTATATCAACTGAATTTCCTGATACAAGATTGTCCTATAGCCTCATAATAAAAACCCTTTTTCTAGCGGTATTAACAGCTTTATGTCTGTACCCAAGACCTGGGTGACAAGTGATCTAATATGGTCACACAGATTTGGGCACATTGATGAAATGTGGTGTCTGAATCAGGAGAGTAAATATTTAAGAGATTTTATATAGGTAAATAAAGTAAATTCAGGTACTAAAAGGTCTGGCATGAAAAATATTTCTTTAAAACTTAAAAGTACTTTGAACACTGAAGTGGTTTGCATGGTCTTAAGTGATACCTGACCATCGATGTTTTTTAATAAATACCTAGAAGGAAGAAACTTTAAAAACATGATTTCTGGATAAAAGATCTCTGTGTGATATATTTAAACTAAAATAAATCGAGAAACTTATTGATGAATTCAGTAGGGTTTTAAATAGGATGATGGTTTCTTTCTCCTTTCCTTTCCTGATTGGACACTAACGATTAATTAGGTTATACAAGAAGCTCAAAGCAATGGAGTTAAGGTCTCTGCAGGAGGCCTGTGAGAAGAGATTGGAAAGTGTAATGTACCACCCGGCAGTCTGAAGACTGAGAGGCCGCAGCAACTGCAGATTTTTGTCTCTCTTGCTGAAGAGGTATCTTTGTAGTCTCTGGAGAAAGCTCAGGTAGCTGTTTGTGGCTTTCGGGATTGTGTCCTGATGGGGGAGCTATCTGAATGGAAAGAGATGCTGTGTGTATCTCAGGCGCTGGGTTAGTGGGTGGTGAGCAAGTCTTTTTGGGAAATGATGGTACATCAACGGATTTGGGAAACTGTGGAGTATTAAAGGGAATGCTACTTCCCACATCCTGGTTATGGATTAGTTTCAGTGTAGAAATTCTCTGAGTTTGAGAATCTTGCACATAGTCCTCTTGTAGAAAAGGGCTAGTCAGGTCAGCATCTGCTGGGGGACTTGTGCTGGGAGCTGCTGGTAATAGATTAGTAATTTTTTGTGTGTATGACACAGTTGTGTTAGATTCTTCAGAATATACAATTGTCTGGCTGGAGTCGTCTTCATTAGAATACATAGTTCCCTGAAGAGGTTTTTTATTGGTAAAGTACTCAGTACAGGAGGGAATTTGTGTGTTAGTTACTAATTTGTCTAAAATGCCGCCCTTTGTGTGACTGGTAATCAGGGAGCTACAAAAGCTCTTTTTTCTGGGTGGTAGAAGGGGTATCTGGATTGCCAAAAGCATCCGGAGAAAGAATGTTGAAAGAAAAACAGAGAGAAAGTCAAAATTAGTCATTAAAGAAACCAGTGTTAACTCTACTCTTAAAGAAAGTAAAGCTATGTCACACCTTCTTATTATGCTGTACGTTTTATTGGCTAGATTGCATGATCATTTTTACTCCATTTAGAAAGTGCTTTATTTTATTATCAATAGCTGCCCTCTAGGAGAAAATCATTTTTATAGAGAATACATTATAAAGTTTGTCTCCACCTACATTCTGGGAAATTATGTTAAAAGTGAACATATGTTCTCTTGCATATTTTTAGACCTTGAGGTATATGTATATTATATATATAATATATATAGTGTAAATCATATATATAACATATATTATATATATATAGTGTATTTGTTTCAATAACACTTCTCATGCTTGCGACACAATTTTGCTAATATCTCCAACAGTGAGTTACTTTAGTTAATATAATAGACAGTTACATAACTGCCTATGTAACTGCCTATTATATTTATTAAGTATATAATGTATTGCTGATCTTATAACTTTGAATTCTAAATCATCAGCTGACAGCTTTTTAAGAGGCAGAAATATTATGTTAGAAACTGACCTGCTTTTATCAGCTGAATAAGAAAAAAAAAATCTGTTTTAAACTTAAGACTTGTCTTCCATGCTGTAAATATAAGTCTGGCAAGCAATACAAATACAAAAGCAAAAACATATTAATGATAAAATGTGTCAAAATATGCACGTTACTGGAAAAAAGTCTCTAAAGCAGTGGTCTAATAACCTAGCTTTAAAATAATGCAGGGGACAAGCGTGTGCAGGATTACCTGAGTTGATTTTTTTTCTTGTAGGTTTGGTCGAACGCTTCTAAAACCTTTTGCTGCAAGAGAGGAATATGTAGCATCTCCGTTCAGTGTCTCTTGATTTCGATCATTGTAAGATCTCCAAGCTTTTATTAAGGGAACACAAATTGGATACAAAAATATCTACATTCACTTTTAACATTTTTTAAAATAAAATTTATTTTTATTTCCAAAATTTAAGTTTTCATTTTAGAAATTTAATTTAACATGCATAACTGTATATACGATTTAAGTTTACTTTGAGGCTAACAATGTGGCTATAAATATGTTAAAAAAAAAAAAACCCTCACAAAAAATGTAATGGTTATTCAGAATAGTTTTTTTGTACCTGAGTCTGGTGACTGAGAATCACGTCCTAAAAGAAAAAGAAATGTTGAAATTAATACAAGCGTAAAGGAAATGAACAGTCCAGTAAAGGTCATTTGCCAAAGAACCACATGCATTTTTTAGTAACATTATCTCAGTCTAAAACTCTGGGTACACCAAATATACCAAAGGGAACTTCGTACATTTATTTTTACTTCAATTAGAATATTATTTGTTATATAACTATAATATATAATTAACACATATACCAAACACTGATTTCTCCCCTCAAAAATATTGCAGCCATGTAATTTTATCTTATTGCCAATGCCAAATGTATGAATTTTTAAATATCAAAATAAAGCATCAAAAGGGATCTGGGTTTGTAAACAATGAATGCTTTTCCTAGCATTAAATCAAACCACCAGATCCTTAGCTTGCAATGCCTTAATGTTACTGACCATATTCAATTCTTGTGTTAGATAGTGACCAATTTTTTGTGGTTTGCACTTTTTTTTAGTTTTAAGAAAGTGTAAATGTGTCTCTCATCTCATGTGATATTTCAAATTGTTCTATAGACTTTGAATTTTCTTCATGTTGCCATTTTAAAAAGTCATTTTAATTTAAGAGCTGTTATGCAATATATTCCATAGTCTTGCAGTAAGCTGTGAAAAACAAATTTTAGTACCAAGAAATTGCTTTTGATAATGCCACTGGAAAGTGGCTCAATGACATAGTCACTATCTGTTTTATTGGACTTATACATTCAAGAATCTTCTATAACTTATGAACATTTGAGGTAATCAATTTGTATTGCTTGATTCTATTACTCCGCATGGTTAATTTCTCACTGAACCATAAAGCTGTATCTTTGGAAAGACCTTAGGGCTCATTCAGCCTACCCTCTGTCCTGGTCCTGGTTCACATGTTCCCTAAGACCATTATTACATTGCTCTTATTTCAACGCTTAATAGAACATGAATGTTACATGTAAAAAGGACTCTCCATGCTCATTCTAATGCTTAAGGAATAGTTATTTTAAAATCTAAACACATAAATTCGGAATGATAAAAACGAGTTGAGAAATGCAAGAGTTGGAGTTTAGATAAAATATTTGATATAAATTCCTTTCAGATCAAAGGAAGAAAACTAAATGTGAATCAGCATAGAGCACATTAGAATGACTCCAGCTCAAGAGAGTTAGAGAAGACTAACAAAACTTCATTTTTTTTTATGGTAATTTATAATTTAGTATGGATTTTAAGTCCAATGAATTCAAAAATCAAAGTAACAGATTGGGTACCATAAAGTAAAAATAACTTTGAAGAGTTACATGTGAAATGTTTAGTAGACTCTACTTCTAGGATTTGATGGAAGCAGAAATGATAGGAATTCTCAATCACTTAAATGATGATGAGGACTCTATGAGGAAAACAAACATAGTGAAGCATACAGAGCAATCATTAGAATTCTGCTTTGGCGTACTCTAGAAGAGAGATTTAACATGGCCATTTGGTGGCCGCATACTGTTTGTAGACAAGGGGCAAGTTTTGAGACTTAGAGAAATGGTAATGAAAAGAGAAGCGGATTAATAGTAATAATTATTATTTATATTACAATTATTTTCTGGAGCATAGGGATTTCATTTTACTCTTGGTCTGATAAAATGGAGCTCATAAAGAAGGGTGTGTGTGTATGTGCTGGAGATGGAGATGGTAGGAACCAGATGTTTGAAGGTATAAGAGTATAGATACGGTGAAGAAGAAGAGGGAATATTGAGATTTGAAGGACACTGAAATAAACTTCCTCTAACTGATAATTTGTAGAGGGCCAGCTCTGCTTTTTCTAACTGATAATCACATTGGAGATTATGGAAACTTGAGTGGGATAAAGATTAAGTGTAAGAATCAGAGGATAGTCATTCTAGGCTCAACTAGGGGTTCCCTCTCCCTTCCCTCAAACTGGGCCCAGGGGTTTCTAAATTAAATTACATCTATACCACAGGAAATATGAGATATTAATCATGGTGAGCTCTACTGAAAAGCCCTTAACAAAGTAGACGTGAGTGTGTAGAATTATGAGAAAGAAGAAAGGAATGGAAATGACCAAAAATTAAAACTTCAGGATGAACCCATATTTTAATAAAGCTTAGTATATTAATGATTAAAGCTCACACCTAAGTGAATGCTCTCTTAAGGATACTCAAGTGTATGACATTTCAGTTTCTTTAAAATGAATCCTATTATAGGTATTTAAAACACTTATTCCTGATTGGCTATTTTATTGTAGTTCTTCAGAGGCACTGCTCAGCATAGCTCTTTTTAAATTTCATCCCTGTCAGGCAAGCTTAGGAAAGGGAGGACAGGTGTGGTTTGGAGCAGGTGACAGAAAACATGAAAGTATCCTGGATCCATGTCAAGTAAAGAGAATATAGGTTTAAAACATATTGGGCAGGTAAATGACTGACTTGGTAGATGCATGAGGAAAATGGTTTTGTCTAATATCTTGAACATTATTCGTGATCACTGACTTGTGAAAAAGCTGAGCTAGAATTTTAGAGATCGGAGCCCTAAATATCTAGTGTTCTTTAGGAGATGGTCATTGCTTTTCTGAAAATTTAAGAATGAGTAAATGGGACAGATTTTATTACTCCCTGGTTGTTTTGCATGTGAATATAAATAGGGTCTTTGAGAATTAAGAACTATAACTGCTCTTCATTGGGACAATGAGTACTCTCTGTGTGCAGGCAGAAGGTGGACACCTGTCAGAAAAGTTGTCCAGGCATTTGGGCTCAGTGCCTGGACTGGACCGGATACCCTCAGAGGTCCTTTCAACTTTATGATTCCAACATTTAAATTCCTTTTAACTGATGTGCTTTATTAGACATTATAAACTGTACTTTTCTTGAAAATAATGATGATTTAATTCTTACAGCTTTTTTTCTTTAGATGGCTCAGTTGCTTTGCAAGAATTAAATATTTAATTTAATACTAATTAAAGTCAACTGAGTGTCTACTGTGTTTCTAAGTACTGTGATAAGCCTTTTTATTTATTTTCTTCATTCATCCTCATTGCATTCTGACAAATCCTTGTGAGTCTGAGAAATGATTACATTCTCGGAGAGGTAGGAAATGCCGAATCAATACTTTTTTTTTTTTTTTTTAAAGGAAACTTGAGTTACAGGCAAACAAATTTTCCTAAGGGGTGAAGAAACACACAGGTGGTGTTGGCAGGATGAACCTTGCCTCCTGGCACAGTGGTCTGGTCACCACAGCATACCATCCTTACCAATGTTATCTTAGACTGCCAAGTGGTTTCAGTAAAATAAAATGTACTTCAGAAAGGCTTATTGTGTCTCTATACTCATTGTTTTGGTTCTAGCTTAGTTTTTAAACATCAGCATGTGCTATGAATTATTCAGTGGGATTCTACGTCTTATAAAAGGAAAGGAGAAAGACTGATTTGTGGACAAATAGTTGATGACTAGCAGCTTATACTGACTTTCCAATCTGAGAGGTGAGAGAGGGAATCATAGGAACTTTTGTGGAGGTAGTCTTTTATTTAAAGGCTATTTTAACAATATCTAATGCAATGAATATTTATTAATTCCATTTTGATTCTCAAAAAGACACTGTGTCAGATAAGTTCTTATGAAGGCTATCATCTAATGTGAAGGGCATAAAAAGAGGCTAATCTCTTTCCTCAAAATGTAATTAAAACTTCTTTTCAAAAGTGATTCTACCTTAAGGGTCTAATTAATACAAAAGAGATCAACTTTAAATGTAACCATCAAGTCCAAAATTCAGGGGACTTTATTCTCTAGAAATCTTATTCCCAGTGATATAAGGTTTTAAGTGACCCACAGATACTATATACTTTTAGTGCTAAAGATTGTTTCATATGCCTAAGTAGTAAATATTTTCTATTGTTTTGATTCTTAAGCATTAAATATTTTCTTCTAAATTGAGTGATATGAAATTGCTGATATTCTAGTGTTGACCCTCCAAAATGGATTCTCTAGTTCAATCCAATATTATTTCTTTAGTAGTTACTTTTATAAGTAACAACAATTTGGCATTGTTGAATCAGTGCCTCAGTGGTCCACATCTGAGTAGCCTGGGCTAGAATTTTACTTTGTTGAAATGTCAATGATATTCAT
>NW_011888873.1:1488068-1490375 GCF_000151845.1 Pteropus vampyrus | reverse complement strand
CTTGAAACAATATAAGGAAGTAAGTCAAATAAGTCAAAGACTATAATTCAGAAACTGAACACAGAAAGACGTAAATGGTAGAAACATACAACTAAAGATATCTTCAGAGGGGTAACAATAGAATTTTAGCAAACTCTGCAAACTGAAAATAGCTATGAGGGATGAGTTCCTGGTAAAATGGAGGTAATGTTATTGAATACACAGTATATAGCCACTATGGGTGGTCTAAAAGGGTTTTGTAGTCAAGGATGTTGAAAGTGTAAATTGATGACTTGCTAAGAGATTTTACTTTCTAGTTGTTTTAATTCTGAACATATAAAGACAAGCAGAGAGATGAAAAGGGAAGATTTCAGACTGAGGAGATCCAGGGTCGCCCCCCAAACCCATGGTTCCCAAACTGTGTGTTGAGGTACCCTGGGCTATCTCGGTGGATTCACAAGGGTTTGGGGGGATTATTTTACCTTTTTGAGAAAAACATAGTGATATCTATCAGATACCGCATGAACTTCTAGCCTGAGGTAGTTCCCAGTTTCAAGAAAATAGATTGTGCTATCTTTCTTAAGATGATATCACATCTTTGAAAAGTTGAGTTTTCGGTGATTGCTGTGACAAAAAAACAAGTACTCTGTGAAAATAATTTTGGACCAGTAAATGACAGTGGTAATTTACAATCTAATTCCGAGGTCTGAGAAGTTTTGCCATGCCCTATAAGCACACACATACCATTAGTAAGTAACTGTGGTTACAAAGAATGAAATACAATGATTATTTGTTCAATTTAAGTGTATTATTTTTTATTGCTTCTGAGTTAACAGAACTAAGTATTTATTAAGTTGTTTGCACCTAGCTACTTAATAAGTGGAACTGTTAGGTATTCCTTTTGACTCAAGAAAAATTACTGAGTATCTTGGCACTGTAACCCAAGAGAATGTGGGAACCTCTGGTTAAATAATTTCTGTATTCTAAGTAACTCTAAGACCTAGATGAAATAAATGGAGGATCTGTCTTTATTAACAGTTTAATAAAGAGCTTAATTTGAAAATTTCACTTGTGAAATTTCTGAACAGAGAAATCTATTATATTCTGTTTCTACTTATTAATGTGCTGATATTTTCTGTATTTATATGTATACATTTAAAGTGGTATGTTTTTATAGCAACATTATAATATTACTTTGGAATTTTAAACAAAAGGCTCTAGTCACTTCTAATCAGTTTCGTATGTGTAAGTTTGAATATCATATTGTACGTGCATATGTATGTGTAAGTTCATCCATATAAGCAAAACAAGTATGCAAATTAGCATTCTATATAGAGCCAAGCTCACTTCTTTTGAATGAGAGGATACTTTAGAGGGTTATATTCATGCTGCTATAGCAGTAACTTGGCTCCAGTACCCCAGAGACCTAAACAAATTTACAAGTTTCTATGTGCCTACTTTGCCATTAAGGATTGAATTCTACGAATAAGAAGATTAATTATTAAATGCATTGTACATGAATATGGAATCTTTAGTATAATAGCATATATACCTCATAATAGGGTTATAATAAATAGGAAAATCAGCATTTCACAAAATAAAGGATATTGGGGCATTATTTCAACTCAAGTCTATGAGAAGATGGCTCAGAACAATTAGTAAATGTAACTTCTTCATGTGGACATTTCATGTGACTTATCCTCGTTCAGCTATGGGCTCTCTATTCTATTTACTTTCTTCAATCTCTTTTGCCTAATAATATTTCATCTTTCATTTCCCATATCTAATGCCCAAAACTCCAATTGTTCAAATACCTTTACTGAGTTCATTTCCAGGGTTATAATTTCTCTTGATTAATAAGCTTTCCTCGCCTATTTTGACTGTCTTCAGCATCCTTATCTTGCCTGTTGCTCTACACATCTATAAGTTGACTACATCCTCAGGGGCCAGATGACCTAGAGTTCTGAGGTCAGTTAGAGCAGGTTTCTGCTAAGGGGCAGTCACAGAATCAAGGACAGTGGGACATGTCTCTACACTTGATCTAGGGATTAGATACTGGTTCTTGCCAGTGGTTGCTAATCCTCCCTTGAGGCACTTTGATAACAGCAAAAGACAGCAAGAAGTCAACTGGCTTGATGTGAGAAAATAACTGGGACCACCCTTTCCCCTTTGCCATGGGGCCACTAGCTAAAACAACCTTCCAGGGATCACTTGAAGATAGAAAACAGTACTTCTAAAACACAGGTTATAAAATTTCAGTGAGAAAGTTGTGTTCCAGAATTACTTAATACTGAATATAAAGATTTCAAGGGGAAAGAGGTGAAAATA
>NW_011888873.1:1486319-1488018 GCF_000151845.1 Pteropus vampyrus | reverse complement strand
ACATTGAAATCCATTTGCAGATTGGGGATGGTGGATAGGAGTGGATTCTCCATGTGGAAGTTAATTTTTTCCTCAACACAGCTGAATAGTCTAGGAACAAGAGGCTTTAAAGCCAAGGACATCTTGAGAATTTAATTAACTACTAAATGTATGTGTATGCAAGATATTGATGTGCACAGTGAGAATTAAAATTATTTAAGCACTCTCCATCCCTTTCTCACTTCTGCTCCAAAACTATAAATATAAATAAAAAACAAGGAACCCCCAAGTAACCAACATCCAACCAACCAACCAATTGACCAACCAGTCACCAGAAGGTGTAGGTATATATCCAGGTATATATCCAGAGACACTGGGGTTGCTGGGATCACTTTGATCTTCCACAACAACATCCCTCTCTTAGTCTAGACTGTGCCTACAAACTTAAGTAAGTCATGACAGACATTTATTATAGAGATACCAACTCCAGTAGATGCTGAAATATCACATTCCCAATTACTTTCCAGAGTATATTTATATCTGTAGGTGCATGTTAATCTTAACCGGACCAAGATGTTTAAAAATCTATATTATCAGGATCTTTGCTGACTGGATTAAAGGAAGGCTAAGGTCTTTTTCAAAACTAATAATCTATCATTTCATTTGCAACATCTGGCAAAGAAGTACATGAATAAAAATTCAGTTCCTATAAATCCTTCTTCCTAACCTCCTTTGTTCCTACTCCATAACAGTTTTTAGGTAAAAAACAACAAAAGCACCTATGAGTTATCTTGATTAAATATTATATCACTTTAGTTCATGAGACACAAAAACTTAAATAGTTATTAACATTTGCAGTTACTCAGCACATTTTTGGCAAGTGACTGTTGTTTTTAATTAGATTTTTTAAATGTTTTCTACAAGATATCAGTTTCCTTTGGCTCTTTTATTTTTAGAACAAAAACAGTCAGAAAGGATAGGAGCTATTCTTGAGACAAGAAAAATAAGAACTTGTAGGACATTGAAAAGGTATTTACAGCCACTTTGTTCATCCAAACAAAATAATTCTGGAAAGAGAGAAAGGTCAGATAAAGCCATTCAAGTGTGACATTCTGTGAGTTAGTGATATTATACCTGCAGCCAATAGGTTTGGAGAACTTTGAACTCTCTTCACAGATGTTAATGTAACAGACATGGCAGCACGTTTGCGAGCACACCCACCGCTATCTGGAAGCAAAAAGATGATAAAGCAGAGGCCGCGGCAAAGGAGAAAGCACATGCGATGTCATGCATTTTAAGTGAAATGTGCCAAACCTCCATGAAAAAGATGAACAGTCAAAATTAGTAATCATGGAATCCATCTGCGAGTTTTATAACCACCCCAAACTAAAACAAACGAAACAAAACAGAACAAACAAAACAGGGGTCTGTCTTAGAAATAGATGCCAAAGCTTCAGTGAAAGATCTGATTTTATACTTAACATTTTATGGTTTTTCTTGAATGAAAACACAAATATAAAACTCAACTTTGTTATTCCATTTAAATTCAACTATTAAATTTATAAGCAGTGTAACTATTAAATTTATAAGCAGTGTAAAGTTATAGATTACCTATATTTCAGGTTTAAGAGCCACAGTATAATATACTTTTGTATACTTCATTTGGGTTTTACTATATTCTAGCTATTATGATTCCTGAAGATACTTTAAAGGAGGGGTC
>NW_011888873.1:1479790-1485654 GCF_000151845.1 Pteropus vampyrus | reverse complement strand
TGGGAACCTCTGGTTAAATAATTTCTGTATTCTAAGTAACTCTAAGACCTAGATGAAATAAATGGAGGATCTGTCTTTATTAACAGTTTAATAAAGAGCTTAATTTGAAAATTTCACTTGTGAAATTTCTGAACAGAGAAATCTATTATATTCTGTTTCTACTTATTAATGTGCTGATATTTTCTGTATTTATATGTATACATTTAAAGTGGTATGTTTTTATAGCAACATTATAATATTACTTTGGAATTTTAAACAAAGGGCTCTAGTCACTTCTAATCAGTTTCGTATGTGTAAGTTTGAATATCATATTGTACGTGCATATGTATGTGTAAGTTCATCCATATAAGCAAAACAAGTATGCAAATTAGCATTCTATATAGAGCCAAGCTCACTTCTTTTGAATGAGAGGATACTTTAGAGGGTTATATTCATGCTGCTATAGCAGTAACTTGGCTCCAGTACCCCAGAGACCTAAACAAATTTACAAGTTTCTATGTGCCTACTTTGCCATTAAGGATTGAATTCTACGAATAAGAAGATTAATTATTAAATGCATTGTACATGAATATGGAATCTTTAGTATAATAGCATATATACCTCATAATAGGGTTATAATAAATAGGAAAATCAGCATTTCACAAAATAAAGGATATTGGGGCATTATTTCAACTCAAGTCTATGAGAAGATGGCTCAGAACAATTAGTAAATGTAACTTCTTCATGTGGACATTTCATGTGACTTATCCTCGTTCAGCTATGGGCTCTCTATTCTATTTACTTTCTTCAATCTCTTTTGCCTAATAATATTTCATCTTTCATTTCCCATATCTAATGCCCAAAACTCCAATTGTTCAAATACCTTTACTGAGTTCATTTCCAGGGTTATAATTTCTCTTGATTAATAAGCTTTCCTCGCCTATTTTGACTGTCTTCAGCATCCTTATCTTGCCTGTTGCTCTACACATCTATAAGTTGACTACATCCTCAGGGGCCAGATGACCTAGAGTTCTGAGGTCAGTTAGAGCAGGTTTCTGCTAAGGGGCAGTCACAGAATCAAGGACAGTGGGACATGTCTCTACACTTGATCTAGGGATTAGATACTGGTTCTTGCCAGTGGTTGCTAATCCTCCCTTGAGGCACTTTGATAACAGCAAAAGACAGCAAGAAGTCAACTGGCTTGATGTGAGAAAATAACTGGGACCACCCTTTCCCCTTTGCCATGGGGCCACTAGCTAAAACAACCTTCCAGGGATCACTTGAAGATAGAAAACAGTACTTCTAAAACACAGGTTATAAAATTTCAGTGAGAAAGTTGTGTTCCAGAATTACTTAATACTGAATATAAAGATTTCAAGGGGAAAGAGGTGAAAATACATGCTAAAATATTTCTACTATGAAAAAATTTGTATGTACATAACATGTATCACAAACATTTTTACACTAAACTGTATACAATACAGAGTCCAGAGGCATCGATGTTAAGCTATTTGAAGATACTCTTCTCACATTTAAAAATATAATGCTTATGATTTTAGGTATATTGTGTCTATGGATTAATTAGCTGATTTCGTATGAAGCTTTGGCACTCTATCTGCTGACCTTGTCAATATAAACGATTTATAAATTGGGAGACTTTAAATACTTTCTACTAGAGCAAACTTGCCTTAGACTTTAGCCTATTCTATGAAGAATTTCAAAAGTATGTATGTAAATGACATACTACCTCTTCCTAGGGTTTATAGGAGTTAATTTTAAGATATGATTACAGAAAAAGGGAGTAAGAGTAGATAAAGCCGAAGATTCTACTTTTGATTGTTATAAGATTGGAGCACAAAGACAAAGAAATCAGGTAATGAATTTAGACTGTTCAGCTCATCAGAAAGTCGGTATCACATTTAGGATCAGCAGTGCTAAACTAATGATTTAGGGCCAAGATGATTTTTAGAAAGCAAGGCCAAAAAGTTTACGACTAACAGAGACAGCATACCTGTATTCATTTTGACCTTGGAAGGTATGTTATTAAAGTCTTCGGTTTTCCTGTAGAAAAAAAATGATGTATTAATTTGTTCACTAGCATGTAGAACAAAATATCATGAAAGTGTGATTTGTTTTGTTTTGATTTTGGTGTACCTGTGAGTTAATATCACATCATTGTCTTATTTAAATCAGGGCTTAATAAGGTGGGCAGAACTTATAAATCTATTCAAGTTAAATTTTAATTATTATAGATCCTATGATCACAAACATAAACTTATTATTTTTATTTAATTGATGAAATTGGAGAAAAGTTCTCATTTAAAAATTTAAATTTCTTTCACAAACATTTATACTAGTAGGTTTTGTTCTTTAAGCAATAAAAGAATCATTTGTTATTAAGTGTCCTCTTCCAGAACTTTGAAAGGTACCCTGGAGCTTTGAAATAATTATTTTACATTATTTAAGTTATTATATTCAACTTATTACTAGGTCAATTTATTACTAGAGAATATTTAATATAGTTACTATATATTTTGAGCAGATAGGGAAGATGAGAATCATTTGGTTTCTTTTTTTATGATGTAGAAAATAAATAGTTACTATAAAACCCATTTCTGTTTCAGTATCAAATACTGTGCTTTTTCCCAGTGAAGTGTTTCATGTATAACAATTTAGATTAATTCATTAGAAATGGTTGGCAAATGGTGCTCGTTGTAGGAAAGAGTTTTTTAATATTGTGTATTATTTATGACATGTGAGATGACTTAGTTCTTTCCCTGGCATATCTCTTAGCCCATTTTTAAAGTTTCTGATTTATATATATACTAAGACCAAAGAGGAAGGATATGCTCTCACAGAAGCAAATCTTATAGGAGTGAAGGTTCTCTGAAAGATGTTTAACCCCAACCATTCTGCCTTTGCTCCTGGGTAGGGCCTATTATTGGATGAACATGAGCTTCCTCAATGCCACATATTGGGTTTTCATGTACATTAGCACTTTAATATCTGATAATTTAAAAAATATATTTATTCCTTATGGACAAGTAGAGATAAGGTTGAAATGAAATCATCTGTCATGATTTTTCAAGAAAGGCTTTTGATAGATACATTTTTCTCCAGTCTCTATAAAGAGCACCAAATGAGCTTCCTGGCTTCCTTGTCTTTGTCTGCCTGTGTTCTTGCCTTCTCTTCCTTTCGGACCATTTCTCCTGCCTTCGTATGTTCTGCTCTATTCATTATTTATCATTTCCTTTCAATATGGCCATTGAAGTTCACCTCTGACAGAAAGTCTGCTTTTGTTCATTACTACTGTGAAATTCTAATAATAAAATCAAAATTAAACACCAGTAAATATAATGGTACCTGTCTTGTCTCTCAAGGTGGGGGAAGAAATGGTGAAATAAAATAGCATTAAAACGTACACTTAAATGATGTGAGATATAATTATGAACCAAGAGGAAAATGACTTTATCTTTTCTATGACTAAATTGCATTACTAATAGCTTGGTACTCAACATATACTAAAGCTATGAATATATAGAATGGATATAATCACATTACTGATATTTACCCCATTTTATTTTTTAGAGCTACAAACTGAAAACAATACAGATGATATTCTTGTTTGGTAGTGTTCTGGTATCACCTGATTGTGTTTAGTATCATATTCTTGCCTAGAGCTGCCATGCCCAGTGTCATGCTGTTACAGTAAATTGTTCAGTGAAATTTCATAAATCAATTGTCTTTAACATGTGATTGGGGGGAAAATTTATTATGATGAATTTTATCCCTTATTTTTTAGTGCATGCAAATAAAGAGGCACATCCCCTGCTCTCCCTGCTTTTATCAGGATGCACAGAAAAATGTGGCACATTGCTAAAAACCTCTATTTGGTAACCTTAATACCACCTGTGTTAAAGAGATGCCAGTGAAGCCAGGGAGGAAGGCAGTGGTCAGTGCAGGAGCCTTGAGAAATCTCTATCAAACTGTTTATTTTAATCTCTCAGTAGCAAAACTCTAATATGTTAACCTTAAATGGACAAAATAAATGGAAAAGAAATGCCTCAGGGGATGTCTGTGACCAAGGCTGAGGCAACTGCTAAAACAAGAAGGGATAAACAGTCTCCAGAAAATGAGAACTGTAAGGACATTCCCCAAATTCTACTTTATCACTCCTTTTCAGAACACTATGTTTAAAACTGTTTTAAGTTTTAAAACTGGATGACAGAGTGTTTGGGCTGGAATAATACTGATTGATAAAGAATATATTAATCAGAAGGAAGGTTAACTAACAGAGTACAAAATCCGCTAATGAAAAATAATAATGCTTTTTATTACCAAGTTAGAGAACTAATTGTCAACACTTGTTGCTTGAATTCAACTACAATATTTATAAAATATCCGACACTCAAAAAGTAAAATAGGATTAAGTGGAACGAAGAGAGGCACCACAAATCCTTGAGCTTTTCATCTTTAAAGTGATGTATCTAATTACTTATAACTGTAATTTGTGAGGCTTTTAGACTCTGCATTGTTTTAGATGTCAAAATGTGAAATGACTAACTTCCTAATCAGGGAAGATATATTTTCCAAATTGTTAAAAGAAGAGCCTTAGTGATCGAGCCTTCCAGAAGAACCTGAAACCAAAAGTCTTCTTGGGTGACTAATAAAAATGCATGATTCTACTTCCATTATTTGTGCTAAAGTCATTAATGAATCCATGACTGAGAACTCTCTTTAGACAATTTAAACTAAAACGAATCTAATCTCTTTTGTTCTGTTCTGAAAAAGTGTCTTTGATTGTACTTATATAACAAGAATATGATGCAGATGATTCTGGAAAGCATCAAATTCCTAGAGTGTTTGCATGGTACTAGAAGAGACAGTAGTTTAAGTATTCTCTTAAGTTGCAATTGAACCAGGGCCAAGACAATGATAACTGACAATAAAATTCAGACTACCTTGAACCTTAACAGAGAGTCCACAGAGCAAAGAACTCACTGTGCATTAGAGCGTCAAAATGATTGTGAACAGATGTGATACTGTATTTACCTAAATTTGGTTCCTGCCAAAGTTGTATAAAAAGGCAACTTTATATTTATATTAATTTGTGAATAGCAATGGATTTGTTTTTTTGTTTGGGTCAGAGCAGCTTCATTCTCAATATGCGTATGGCAATAGAATGTGTTGCTTGTTCACGCATGGGCAACAACATGACTCTGTGTCTATAGTCTTTTAGTTTTGCTTGAATTTCTTTCAATGACCAGACATCTCATTTTATCTTATGGATCAGAGCAGGCTTTTATTCCTAACATGCATTTGACAGTAGATTGGGTCATTTAACTTTTGAATGAGAGTCCTAAGAAGATGTTTGATTGTTCATGCATTGGCACCAACATGACTTTGTGCCCGTAATCTTGTAATTCTGCTTGAATTCCTTTAATTTTCAGGCACCTCATTCTGAAGAGGAGCAGAGGCAAATTCGTTTCTCTGTTTTGACCAAGAATTCTATATGTCTTTATTTTTATAGACTTGAATTAAAACACCAAGTCCATCTAAAAAATTATAGGACTAAGTTTTAGCTTAGTTAATGTGAGAAGATGCCCAAAGGTTTTTCATGGAATAATTTTAATCCAATACTTGCTATGATTATTCTGAAATTAATATATAAACTATTCACAGTTTATATATTATTCAGAAGAAAGGACACACAGTCTAAGTGGTATGAAAATATTAAGCGATGTTAAATTTTTTTAGAGATAAATTTGAAGTGCAAGAATTAACAAATGATGTATATTAAGGTTACTCACCAAATTTTAACCTGAATTTACTTTGAAATGGGGTCATGTGTACCACTCTTTCTGGATAAACTACCCTGAGTGATC
>NW_011888873.1:1476489-1479740 GCF_000151845.1 Pteropus vampyrus | reverse complement strand
AAGAGAGGCACCACAAATCCTTGAGCTTTTCATCTTTAAAGTGATGTATCTAATTACTTATAACTGTAATTTGTGAGGCTTTTAGACTCTGCATTGTTTTAGATGTCAAAATGTGAAATGACTAACTTCCTAATCAGGGAAGATATATTTTCCAAATTGTTAAAAGAAGAGCCTTAGTGATCGAGCCTTCCAGAAGAACCTGAAACCAAAAGTCTTCTTGGGTGACTAATAAAAATGCATGATTCTACTTCCATTATTTGTGCTAAAGTCATTAATGAATCCATGACTGAGAACTCTCTTTAGACAATTTAAACTAAAACGAATCTAATCTCTTTTGTTCTGTTCTGAAAAAGTGTCTTTGATTGTACTTATATAACAAGAATATGATGCAGATGATTCTGGAAAGCATCAAATTCCTAGAGTGTTTGCATGGTACTAGAAGAGACAGTAGTTTAAGTATTCTCTTAAGTTGCAATTGAACCAGGGCCAAGACAATGATAACTGACAATAAAATTCAGACTACCTTGAACCTTAACAGAGAGTCCACAGAGCAAAGAACTCACTGTGCATTAGAGCGTCAAAATGATTGTGAACAGATGTGATACTGTATTTACCTAAATTTGGTTCCTGCCAAAGTTGTATAAAAAGGCAACTTTATATTTATATTAATTTGTGAATAGCAATGGATTTGTTTTTTTGTTTGGGTCAGAGCAGCTTCATTCTCAATATGCGTATGGCAATAGAATGTGTTGCTTGTTCACGCATGGGCAACAACATGACTCTGTGTCTATAGTCTTTTAGTTTTGCTTGAATTTCTTTCAATGACCAGACATCTCATTTTATCTTATGGATCAGAGCAGGCTTTTATTCCTAACATGCATTTGACAGTAGATTGGGTCATTTAACTTTTGAATGAGAGTCCTAAGAAGATGTTTGATTGTTCATGCATTGGCACCAACATGACTTTGTGCCCGTAATCTTGTAATTCTGCTTGAATTCCTTTAATTTTCAGGCACCTCATTCTGAAGAGGAGCAGAGGCAAATTCGTTTCTCTGTTTTGACCAAGAATTCTATATGTCTTTATTTTTATAGACTTGAATTAAAACACCAAGTCCATCTAAAAAATTATAGGACTAAGTTTTAGCTTAGTTAATGTGAGAAGATGCCCAAAGGTTTTTCATGGAATAATTTTAATCCAATACTTGCTATGATTATTCTGAAATTAATATATAAACTATTCACAGTTTATATATTATTCAGAAGAAAGGACACACAGTCTAAGTGGTATGAAAATATTAAGCGATGTTAAATTTTTTTAGAGATAAATTTGAAGTGCAAGAATTAACAAATGATGTATATTAAGGTTACTCACCAAATTTTAACCTGAATTTACTTTGAAATGGGGTCATGTGTACCACTCTTTCTGGATAAACTACCCTGAGTGATCAGTGCCTTTGTCTTTTTGTCTTTTTGTCTCTCTGCCTCTGACACTTTCTCTCTCTCTCTCTCTCTCTCTCTCTCTCTCTCTGACTGGGGTAGGATTAGAAGTATTCAGAAGTGCCAAATGATTTCACTTTTTAATTATAGTCAAATAACTTAATTTAGATTGATGACATTCATTTTTATTTATCTTTTCTAATACTATATCAAATATGCTGCTTTGAAATTTTCACAGGAAATACCCCCAAGTAGCTTATTTTGTCCTCTAAAGTCCCTGCATTTAGAAACATAAGAGTCCACCTCAGCCCCTTTTCTGAACAGTTTCTCTGAATTGACAGCAAGAATATGATGCCAACTCAGAGATTCTTTTTGCCTCTGAGTGGGTGGTATAAACCATCACAGTCAACAGTGAGGGTATGGCTGTCCATGCTTGGCCTCCACATAAGAATTCTAAATTCCTCCCACCATTCCTGAGATAATGGTGCTTGAAGATGGGTCCCTAGTAATCAGGAACCAAATTATCCACAGCATTTATACGTGAGTGCTGGGGTCAGGACATATTCAACATAATTTCTAGGAATAAAATAAGAAGAAATCACCATGAACAGTGAAGATCAAAAGCACATGAGACCATTGATTATTTTCATAGGGATATACAAAGTATTCTTTTTGATTGTACCAAATTTCCTGATACCTGGAAAAATTTCCTGAAGAAGAGCTCTGAATGTTATTCAAAGAAACTAGCAATTTTCCTTTTGAGTCTTTGCAAATGCTAAGCTAGTCGAAATAATTACAGATATTCCCTCAAGACTATACTGGTTAGAAGAAGTCAATCACCTAGTAGAAAATTCTCTTTCTGATGCTATTCCAAAGCCTCAAAGCCTGTGATTCACTTCTCTTGTTTAACTATAAAAGAATCCTGACTTCTTTACACATTAAATTGTTGTGAGATTTAATATTGCACTAGGATCTTACGTTCATGGTATACTTTACTTTTATATTGTAATGTTTAAGGATGATTATAAAATACACCTAAATACTTACAAATGCATCTTTTTTCTAGGATGAGAATTTTTATAACTTTATAGTACAGTACTAGAAAAATTTCATTGGCTTCTATTATGTAAACGAAAAACTAAATGAATTCCTAATGAAAATAAATTAGATACCTAACGGGAGTCTGGCGATTTGGGCACATTGTCAGACATATGAGAAATTAGAATATAGGAACACATGCTCTAGGAGAACTGAATAGTGTTGCAAGGGTATTTAGGTCATAGACTCAGGCAAACTTGGATTCAGATCCCAGTTCTGCCATATCTGACATCTAAATGATTTATACCATTGTCATTATCATTTTCTTCATCAGTAAGAATAGCAGTAGGATCAAACCTATCCTCACTGGGAGGCCCCACTGCAGCAAACCATCCCCAATCCTGCAAACCATTCCCATTCACCAATATTTCCAAAAGTATGATGCAGATCTTTACCTCTGATTGAGTCTTGAGAAAATCTAGACTTTCTTGAAAATCCATGGGGCATTATTTTATTTTTTTATATTGAAATGAGCAATTACAGTTCATTAGGTTGATTTGTATGTATTTTCCTATCTTCCAAATATCCCACACCCAACTTAGCAACATAATAGAATTGAAAAGGAATTCTGCCTTCCAGGAGTTTTCTTTCTTCCTTAAACAGAGCCGTATTTTAGCTGATGCTTCTCCCCCTTCCCTCCCCATGCCAGTAAACAAGAGGAGACAGACCTAAAGAAATAGTTGAATCAAATACTTGCCTCCTAGCCCTGCAAAGTC
>NW_011888873.1:1475392-1475869 GCF_000151845.1 Pteropus vampyrus | reverse complement strand
ATTTATACCATTGTCATTATCATTTTCTTCATCAGTAAGAATAGCAGTAGGATCAAACCTATTCTCACTGGGAGGCCCCACTGCAGCAAACCATCCCCAATCTTGCAAACCATTCCCATTCACCAATATTTCCAAAAGTATGATGCAGATCTTTACCTTTGATTGAGTCTTGAGAAAATCTAGATTTTCTTGAAAATCCATGAGGCATTATTTTATTTTTTTATATTGAAATGAGCAATTACAGTTTATTAGGTTGATTTGTATGTATTTTCCTATCTTCCAAATATCCCACACCCAACTTAGCAACATAATGGAATTGAAAAGGAATTCTGCCTTCCAGGAGTTTTCTTTCTTCCTTAAACAGAGCTGTATTTTAGCTGACGCTTCTCCCCCTTCCCTCCCCATGCCAGTAAACAAGAGGAGACAGACCTAAAGAAATAGTTGAATCAAATACTTGCCTCCTAGCCCTGCAAAGTC
>NW_011888873.1:1472497-1474092 GCF_000151845.1 Pteropus vampyrus | reverse complement strand
GCTTCTCCCCCTTCCCTCCCCATGCCAGTAAACAAGAGGAGACAGACCTAAAGAAATAGTTGAATCAAATACTTGCCTCCTAGCCCTGCAAAGTCGATGCTAGTGAATGTAAAGAAAAGTGACACTTAAAGGTTGTGACAATTAGTCTTTTAAACAAACTTGTTCATTACCTTTGACAGTTTATAACCCAAGGTGATGGCTGGAGTAAAGAGATGTCTGTAAAATGTCACATAAAGAACTGTGTGACAAATTGCAGGGTGATAACATCCTGATATCAGCCATTCCTATTTAGTTTGCGAAGTGAAAGTATCTCTCTTTCTCTCCACCATTGTATAGAGTACCATAAATTAAAATTTAGAGGAGTAAATCATTGATCATTTAAAAGAACCATTTACTTCTACCTTTCCAATTTGTAAGAATTAAAACTGTCTCTATTTGTAGATGACATGATATATATACAGCAAATCCTAAAGACACCACCAAAAATTAGAACTAATAAACAAATTCAGGAAAGTAGCAGGATAAAGAAACAATATGGAAAATCAGTTTAATCTCTGTACACTAATAATGAAATATCAGAAAGAGAAATTAATAAAACAATCTCATTTACAATTGTATCAAAAAGAATAAAATATCTAGGAATAAATTTAACCAAGGAGATGAAAGATCTGTACACTGAAAACTAAAAGACATTGATGAAAGAAATGGAAGAAGACATAAATAAATAGAAAAATAGTCTGTGCTCATAGATTAGAAGAATTAACATTGTTAAAATGTCCACACTACCAAAATAATCTTCCAATTCAATATGGTCCTTATCAAAATTTCAATGGCATTTTTCATAAAAATAGGACAATTCTATAATTTATATGGACCCACAAAAGATCCTGAATAGCCAAAACAATATTGAGAAAGAGGCATCATACTTTCCGATTTCAAACTATACTACAATGTTATAGTAATCAAAAAGTATGATATTGGCATAAGAGAACACACACGTAGATCACTGGAACAGAAGAGAGACTAGAAAGAAACACACACACACACACACACACGCACAGACACACACACACACACACACACACACACACACACACACACGTATTTAATTTACAACAAAAGAGCCAAGAATATACAATAGAGAAAGGATAGTCTCTTCAATAAATGATGCTGAGAAAACCAGACAGCCACATGTAAAAGAATTAAATAGATCCCAATGTAACCATACACAAAAATTAACTAAAAATGGATTTAAAAACCTGAACATAAACTCTGAAACCATAAAATTCCTAGAACAAAACATAGGAAGTAGTCTCTCTGACATAGGTCTTGGTGATAATTTTTGGGCAACAAAAGCAAAAATAAACAGTTGGAGTAACATCAAACTAAAAACTGTACAGCAAAAGAAATCATCAACAAAAGGAAAAAGCAACCTACAGAATAGGAGAAGATATTTTCAAATCATATATTTGATAAAGAGTTAATATCCAAAATATATATAACATTCATAGAACCCAATAAATAGCAAGATAAGACAAACAAATGAACAAACAAACAAAAATTTGATTAAAAAATAGAGAGAGGAACTGAATAGG
>NW_011888873.1:1457972-1471852 GCF_000151845.1 Pteropus vampyrus | reverse complement strand
AAAAACCTGAACATAAACTCTGAAACCATAAAATTCCTAGAACAAAACATAGGAAGTAGTCTCTCTGACATAGGTCTTGGTGATAATTTTTGGGCAACAAAAGCAAAAATAAACAGTTGGAGTAACATCAAACTAAAAACTGTACAGCAAAAGAAATCATCAACAAAAGGAAAAAGCAACCGACAGAATAGGAGAAGATATTTTCAAATCATATATTTGATAAAGAGTTAATATCCAAAATATATATAACATTCATAGAACCCAATAAATAGCAAGATAAGACAAACAAATGAACAAACAAACAAAAATTTGATTAAAAAATAGAGAGAGGAACTGAATAGGTATTTTTCCAAAGAAGATGTACAAATGATCAACAGGCACATGGAAAAGTGTTCAACATAACTAATCAGCAGGGAAATTCAGATCAAAACCATGATGAGATGTTACCTCACCCCTGTTAGAATGGCTATCATCAAAAAGACAAAAAATAACAAATGTTGGTGAGAATGTGGAGAAAAGGAAACCTTTGTACACTGTTGGTAATAAACTGGTACAGCCACTATGGAAAACAATATAAAGTTTCCTCAAGAAAAAAAAAAAAGAAAAGAAGAGAGAAACGAAAAGACATTTTAAGAGATGTATCCAAAGGGAATAGAAACAGGATCTCAAAGAGATACCTGCACTCCCATGTTCACTGTAGCATTATTTATAATAGCCAATATATGAAAATAACCTAAATGTCCATCAACAGATGAATAGATAAATAAGATGTGGCATATATACATATCATATCATACATATCATATCATACATACCATATGAATATATATATTTATATTTACAAAAGAATATTACTCAGCCATTAGAAGAAAGGAAATCCTTCCATTTGTGACAGTGTGGTGGACCTTGAAGGCATTACACAAGTAAAATAATTCAAGAGAAAAATACTACATGATATAACTTATACATGGAATCTTCAAAAGAAAAAAAGTCAAATTCATAGAAACAGAGAGTAGAAAAGTGGTTGCCAGGGGCTGGAGTAGTAGGGGAAATTGGGAGAGATTGGTAAAAGGGTACAAACTTTCAGTTATAAGGTCTGAGGATCAAAACTATAACATGATGACTATAATTGATAACACTGTATTGTATAATTGAAATTTGCTAAGAGAATAGAACTTAAATGTTTTCACCAAAAAAAAAAAAAAAAAGAGTAATATGTGAGGTCATCAATATGTTAACTGACTAGGGGGAGGGAGTCTTTTCACAATGTATACACACATCAAATCACCACGATGCATACTTTAAATATCTTACAATTTTATAGGTCAATTATACCTTCCATACAGTTGAAATTTAAATATGTTAGTAAATGATGTTCAATGTAAAACAACAACAAAAAAGAACCTTTAAAAAATTGAGCTTTGCTAAGTTTCCTCCAGCTTTTAATTTGAAAACCTTTTATTTTAATTTTATGTATTGATATTACAAATATTCTGATATAAAAGGAAATTATATAATCTAGTTTAGTTTTGCATATGTCATACTTAGATTTTAAGTAGAAGCAAACATTAAATCCTCCGGTTGGAATAGGGAAGTATCATTTTATGTACCTGTGTTTCTTTTTTAAATTCCAACATCTGAGAAGGATCTTAGATCAATCATCTTATTTCTGAGATTAGTCATTTCAGGATAAGAGAAATGACTGCTTCAAGATCAAATAGTAACAAGTTGACACTCAACAGTGGCTTAGCTTTCTCAGCTGTTAGCGAAGAACTGTTGGCTTTAAGGCATCTTAAAATGTCATTTGAAATAAAGATAATTCTCCTTAACACATTACAGCATGGCACTTAATTAAGTGTTGAATCATATATGGCAGGGTTTAGAGAAAAGAAAAAATATCAAGAGAAAGTGTGGTGGGAAGCTAAACTGGTTGATAAAAAATTAAGGGCTGTTAACAGAGGAGCATATTTATTATTTTAAGACTAATACATGGAAATAATGATTGCTTATGATAAGGATTCATTTTGCCCAATTACTGCACAAATCTAAATGGAAAACATTATTTAGATTTAAGCCCAGACCAATAGCTATTTCTATTTTTTCAGAACCACAGAGTTTTCAGTTAATAAGTATATTTATTTCAATATATTTCCATGGCAATGCTATTTTATGAAGTGACTGTAGTTAAATAATCCTATTTATTGTTAATTGGCTATTAAAGAAACAGTCACATTTTTCTTCTGATTTAACACACCTGCTTCCTGAACACCTGAAATAATGTTTATATAAAACTTGGCAATGTCAGAGGCCATTGTATATGGCCAGTATTATTATAAAGTTGTATTTATATGTGTCTCAGATATGAAATGGTAAAACTCACTTGCTCTGTGGAATTTAAATTTGGGGGGAGGGAGGTGGTACAGATTTGCTACAGTTTGGTCTTTTAGTCTTCAAAATTAATATTTCTTTTACAAAGTTTATCTAGAATGAAAATGTGTATTAAATCACTTTGCATACATCTTAAGGTAATTCGACTAGTTTTAGAAAATCCAAGAAGGAAAATAATGGGCCAATGGAGGAAAATATTGTCTTTGAAGAAATTCTGAATTATTAACACTTGAAACTTCTGATATTTTTGTTGAACAGTGGACAGTTTAGGACACTGTTCATTTGGATCTAATAAAAATAGGTCATAAAGATAGATATTTTCATTGTTAAAATTATTTGCTTCTGGTATCAGAAAGGTAATATTATTATCATTTATATACTTCTACTCCTTTGGAGAGCAAAAATGGTTCATTAGATTTTAGCAAGAAATTTGTGCTATCTGTAAAAGTGTTAGGTGAAATCACAGGTGAATGAAAAATCATTTTCAGAAGTGCCTTTCCCTGGCTGTGTGTCTTTAATATTTTTATTTTGGCGAAAAATAGGGTGGCATGCTTATCAATTCTACAGAAAGCATACACATGAGGAAGTTATAGGTAATAAGGAAAAAAGACAGATTGATAGGCTGAATTAAACTTTAATGGGGATAAATAAAAAGTCCTGCAATTTGGATAAACCAGATTGACTTATCAAAACTTTATTTGAACTAAATCTTGGGATTTTAGTAGACTACGAGAGTTCAGTGTGATGTAGTTGTTTAAAAACATAATTAAATCAATAAATAAATGAACGGTGGTTGTATAAATCAAGGAAAATTATGGTCCCACTTTCGGACATGTTGGATCTTTGTTGCCTCAAATTAAAAATGTTCTCTTTTTGTGTTTTTCCATGAACTAGCTTGGCATGGATGTGACTCTCTACCCAAGCTTTAGAGGCTATCACTGAATGCTGAAAGGAGTCTAGGTGAGGTCACTGAGTGATCTGGTGGAAAGACTAGAGTGAGCTAGCTGCCAGGTGAGTGTTAGCAGCAGTAAGAAAAATAATTGACATGTACCCTGATTTTTTTTTTTTTCTTTCATCTCAGAGAAATCATCTCAGTGGCTTTTAGGGATAATGCTCTTAAATAATCCAAATTTATGCATTGCATTAACAGGAAGACAAATGGATAACAGTTGTAACTGGAAGTTTCAATATTCCCTTAAAATGTACCTGAATTTAGAAAACATGATATGTTTGATACTTTCTCGGTGCTGTTTTTAACAGTTTGGTTTACAACTCTCATCAAAAAGGAGGTAAGAGTCTAGAGCTAAGTGCTTTAAGACTTCTGAATTATACAACAAAATGGGGATTGATATCTATTGCCCTTTTGTTCAGCAAAATGCCAACCTAAATAACCTCGCTTCTAGTTCTTACCCAACTCACATGTTCCCAGCATTCTTCATTTTTCATACCTAATATAGTCCTCATACCCTGCCACTATTTAAAGCTAAAACTTTCACTCAATACACCAAAAATAGTCAAAGAAAACAACATACAAATTTATACTTGAATGATATATTGGAGAACTAGTGAAAACTTACTTGAACAAAGATTTTGTTGTTCAATAATACCCTTGCTTATTTGACGTAGTTGCTAAATCTAGAAATGGTCGAAACGCTTTTTAAGATGACTGTTGGGTATACTTTAACATATGTAGTTAAATCTTATTTGATTTACTCTTTACTAGTCTTTAAAAAATTTTTATCTCTGAAAACAAGCTCTCTACTTTCTTCCTTTGACCCTGGACTTCTGTTGCTCTTTGTAAAGCAGAAAAGATTTCATCCTGACTTCCCAAATGCAGGACAAGAACTCTTTCAAGAAAGGCTGGTTTCCACAGAGTGGACTGTGGCATGGGGTCATGACCTTAAAGACCCAGCCTAGGCATTTTGTTCACTGGACTCTACTGTTCCACTTCAGGTTCACATGCAGAGTTTATGTCTGCATAGACACCCCCATGACAAATATCTGATACTCATTGACTTCGATATTATTTCTTTTTTAAGGGAAAACAAAATCATTTTCTCATTTCTCTTGCAGCATTTGGTAATGGAAAACTGATTCTAAGAAATATGTTTGAGGAGACTAATCACTTTTCAATAGTACATAGAAAATTTCTAATATAAAAACTCATTACTGCTGGGATGTAGGCTATCTACCCTTCCTTTGTCAGAGTTAAGGGTAAGACAATGTAGCTCATCATATTGTAATATGTAAATATATCAAATCGACATGTTGTATACCCTAAACTTACACAATGTTATATGTAAACTATATCTCAATTCAAAAAGAAAAAGAAAAAGAAAAAGAAAAGAAAATGTCGCTCATATTGGGAGGGAGAAAAAGATTATGGATGGGCCAGAAAGTTAGCAACTTTCTTTCTTGTGGGAGTGTCAATCTCTAAAGTGTACACATATGCTCATTCAATAGCTAGTAAGCGGCAAAGTCAGGATTCAAGTCTCGTGTATGAATGTGTGCATGGGCAAATCATTGCATTTCTTTGGGCTTGAGCTTTTGACTTATAAAATGAAAGGCTAGTTTTAAAATTCAAAAGTCCCTAAGGTCCTTTTATGGTCTGAAATTTCCCTCAATCAAAGAAGGGCATATTTAGTTGACAAAAATTTATTTGGTTTACATACAAACCAATATGCTTACTAACGTAATGGTAACATATATCGAGCAGACTCCAATGGAAGTCAATATTTTAATGACTCACTTACATATTATAATTAAGAAACAAACTTTTAAAGATCTGTATTTCTAATAACATCAGAATGAGATAGATCTGCAATTGGCATGAGTCCAAGACACCATTTAAGGCTGCTTCCTGTTAGTTGCCTAGTTCACTTAACTACAGAACTGAGAGCTATAGAACTCTCACAATAGAATATGGCTTCCCATATTATCTCAAGTGCTCTTCAACTGAGATTATCCATTTCAGGATTTCACATTGCTTAAAATAACACCCATTTTCTAAATCTTCATCAAAACAATTTGTATAAAAATAAACTTTACTCAATAAATTTCAATCATCACCTTTTTAAAAGCCATTTTTCATCATGGATGGTGTCGTGGTGGTAGAGATATTGAAGGGTGACAAGAAACAGTGATTTTTTGTTTCTATTAGAATTTGCAGAAAAGAAGACCTTCAAAACACATAGGTCATAAATGCAGCTTTGCATTCCAAATGTTACATTCTTTTGCATATCTCATATTTCAAAGAATAAAGTCTATTGACGAAAAGCTAAAAGATCTAAGCACATTGTGTTCCAATATTTTCATTACATTTTCTTACTGGCTAAATCAGTCATGTCATCACTTGCTAAATTACAATAGCATGGGAAGTACAGTGACATTTCAAGTTATTTTTCATGTGGATGACTGCCAAAGTCTTATTTATGACCCACAGAACTTTCAATCAACCTGTTGTTCCTCTTTTCAGAAGTTTTGGAATTAGAAGGTTTACTTAACATAATTTATGTTTTAATATATGGGACTATTTTTAAGTCAACTATGTGATAAATGTATCAGTAATTTAAAATGATTGAGAAAGAAAAATTAGGGAGAAGTATGAATTATGAAAAATTTGTAACAAAGCAATTTATTTTCCTTCTAAAAATTTAGATTAACTGTAGGTCCAGGAAATAATGCCCCAAATGAGTCCTTTGGGGTTGTCATATTTTGATGAACACATAAGAATTATGTGACATCAACTTACACTGTAGTAAATGTTTCAAAAGGCTTATTTTCTGTAGTTTAACTATTCATGCTAGCATTTTGCTTAAGAACCTAGCTTTTAATGTCATTAAAAGTATACAACAGCCTAGATCTTCATCGAATTATCTCAAATTCTAACTTAGTATGTCAAAATTAAAATTCAAATATAATTCATATTTATTTCCCAATTTATGCTGGATTTGTGATATTCCCCTCTCCCCAAATTTCAACCCATTTTTCCAGTATTCCCTGCTCCAAAGAATGGCACCATTCATTTATTATTTAATTTATTAATTCAATAATCAAAAATTGTGAGAGCCGGTCATAGTATAAGCAGAATCTTGACATTTCCCTCTCCCTCAACTCCATATATTTTGAGAACAGGAGCCATTTAGCTATGGAAGGGACAATATACTTCTATCATGGCTCCACTGTTCATTTGACCAAAAAATGTGGATAAGAAAGAATAAACCTTTTTAGTTCTCTGGATTTTTACATAGGCCAAATACAGGTTAAGCTTAGTTTAACACCCAGAATCAGGGATATGGGAGCACATGACAGTTAATGGTGATACAGGGAGCAATACCATTGTTTCATGTCTCCATGACAACAATGAACACTAAACAGATGATCTTCCAGGGGTCTATAGGTAGGGAGAAAAAGCAATACACACACACACACATACACACACACACACACACACACACACACAAAGTCTGTTTTCCCTGCCCAATTGTCTCACAGGCAATTTGTTTGTGGATATTTTTATCTTCCTGGTTCAGTATATGACCACCTCGAAGTTGGCAGATATTAAAGCCTCAAAGAGATAACCATATCACTTTTGGTCAGATTTATTATCTAGTCCTCATTTTGTCTTAGTAAAAACTCTTTAGGAATACATTCATTGAGATGTGCAATTTAAATACTGGACATATTTATTGCCAAGGTACTTAAAGTTTAATATTATATATTATATATGCAGACACTAAGTAGTAGAGTTTTTTCTGCTTTTGTTTGTTTGTTTTTTAACTGCCATTCCTCCTTAAGCTCCTACTGATATCTGGTAGGTAGTATTTCCTCAGTAAATATCCATAGAACGAAGATGTCCTCATTTACAAACATGATGGGAATGACTGCCATCCAAACAGTTTGTCGGAGAGAGAGAGCCAAGCAAAGAAGCTTGAAGATTTCTCTAATTTGCCCATTACAGTCCCTGCCTTGGCTTTTCTGGGTTATCTATGACCTTTCTAAGTTCCTAACTGAACGTATTGGTGTCCCTAGATGTTTACCTAGTCTCTTCTGACATATGTCATGCGACGACTCTCTGAATGATTTAGAGGTGTCAGGCCGACAAATCCACACTCATTCCTAAAAAGTACTGGCAAATGTTGAGGTTGATCGAGCTACTAGTTCAGCAGTTGGCAGGATGATTTTGTTTAAAGTGTGAAGTGTATTTAAGAAGTTGTTTGAGAGCTCCGAGTACCAATAGAAGTGATGAATATGCTATACTTGCCACATTTATTTAGCCAATACTAAGTCACTGATTTATATCATACATTTTAAATAGAAGCATCTTCACTGTCTGAACCTTAAAAACTGACAGGGCCTGTTATGTTGTTTTTCCAAGAGAAAACTAATAACAATATTTTTTTAGAAAAATCCTCAGTACTTAAGCCATTTATATCTATCTTATCACTCCTTATCCCAACCAAAATTAGATCAACACAAAGAAAACAAATTCCCCCTCCCACGCCACTCTGTTATGTCTTAATTATTTTTAATATAATAGTGGAATTGATTATTACAATGGACATTGGTTGCTGTTATTTTTGTGGGTGTGTCTTAAGTGTACACAACTGGATAAATTCTAATCCTTGGCTCATGGCAAAGACTTATCATAGGTTAACATGCATCTTCCTCCTTTCCTTCTTTATCACTAAACACCTACACACCCACCGTCTAAAATAAAAAGTAGACTTTGATAAGAACTTATGTCTAACCAGATGGCCTCTGACATCCTTCCCCTCCCCACACCTGAAGTAACTATTTTTCTCTATGTGGGTCATTCTCTTGCTTTCCTTTTTATGTAGTTTTATTAAATATATATATATCTTCTACAAGTATGTTTATTTTAGTTGTTTTTATGATTATAATGATGTCATCATGCTGGACATAATTATATTATATAAGATTCATTGATATTGTTGCCCGTTTCTGTAGTGTGTTCATTTTGCCTCTTGTATAATCTTCTATTGTGTGAATATAACAGTTTATACAGCTACTTTCTTAATCATGGACATTTGGGTTGCTTCTAGACTTTTGCTATTTTGAACAGTACTGCCACGAGTACTTATGTACATGTTTCTTATAGCTATGCTTGTTGATTAACTGCTTAACAGAGAACTTAAATGATAATAATAGCTCTTATGAGCTTTCTGTGTGCCTGGAGCTGTTCTAACAGGCTCAATTATTTGAGCCTCAATAGTCAAATAAGGTGAATACTATTGTTATTTTACTAGGAAAATGAAAACTCAGAGAAGTTAAGAAATTTGTCCAAGTTCACACAGTTATTAAGAAACAGAGGCAAGTTTGGGAACCTAAGCAATTTGGCTTCAGAGTTTGGTTCTCAAACACTGCATTATAATGTCTTTCTTAGATCTAAGAATCTGAAGGATTGTAACAGTTTATAAATGTAACTTATCTACGAACCAAAATTTGAGTGTAAGACTGTCATAATTTGGATTGATCAATGTATATATCTTATAACGAGCAATACAGAAAGTGTTCATGTGTATTATAAGTACCCTACAACACATTTCATAGTAACTTTCTTGTATATTTTTTAAGTGGGCACAAGGCTCTTTGCAAATTTGTTTCAATGAGATGACCACTATTTTTGATACTGAAGATATACCCCGAAGCCAGTGGTGGCAGTTCTCTCAACATCACTGAATGCATCATTCTAGATTGCAATCTTAGGAACCCCTCCAGCCCATCTTTTTTTCCATTTAAAGAACTCAGGCTTCTCTCTGACTTTGTGCAAAGGGCACAATCTGGGCCTTGGTGGCTCTCACGAAATCAGATAATGAATTGAAGGCTGAGATGACTTGGATTCTCACTCCCTAGAGGAGGAGGTGCTCCTAGAGGAAGAACAATAATGCTCATCAGTCAGTAAAGCAGCTTCCGTGAAAATGTGTGGAAGCCGTGGCGAACATTTCAATCATGTTTGCCCTTAAATTTATATATGTTACTACATAATAACCCATAATAAGTAAATTTGGTCAAGAACCTATATTGTCACAGATAGGCGTAAAATACAAAGACAGGAAGCACCTACGGCATTTGTTTATTTTGTAATCACAAAAGCCATCATCAGAGCCACCCTTTGTGGCTCCACTGATTTCTTGTTCATCCTGATTCTGAGGTTTTGTCTCGAGAGGAAGAATGAGCCATCAGATGGATGAGTCATGTTTTAGTTATAATCACAGGAACATTCAAAATGAAATCATTTTACTCAGCTGAACAAACCTTATAAAAAGTAAATTATTTCATATACATTTTGGCAAAAGACTAAAGTAGCTATTTTGTGTTCTCTCTGGATTTATCTCACTGGTTCTTTCCACCCTACCTGATGCCTGTGGCTATCTCCCCTCCCGGGGCTTTCCTAGTCAAGCTAATGAAATGGAGGAAGAAACACGTGGATTTGGCAACCTTGAAAATATTAAGGCAAAGGAGAAAAGTCACTCCAATAGTAATATTTTAAAAGTGAGCATCTTTCAAAGATGCAAATAAAATGCTTTCAAGACAGTTTAATATTATTTTTATCATTGCTTTTATATATTATATTTTAAAATCTGGATTAGAACATTATTTCAGGATTTCCAAACTTTAGCTATATTTGTATCTATATCTATGTGTGTGTGATAGAGATGTATGTATCTCTCTCTTTTTGCTTTTTCTCCATGCAGATTTTTCAATCTATATCAACACTTAAAATAAAAGTCAGAGCTGATTATGTATAAACTTGAATTCCCTTCTTTTATTTGTCAAAAATTTCAATTCAGTTCTTCTTGTAAACCAAATAGCTCTCCAGCTTTTTTTATTTTTAAATAAAAAGAAACTAAATTTGCTATAAAGGAACTTACATGCTGAAACTAAATAGCAGGTTTCAAAGAAAGATTAATCTTTTGTAATAGGGTAAGAATAATTACTGGTGACTCCCCCCCCAATTTTCCAAGTATTTGTGATGCATTTTTGTTACTTTTTAAATGAAACAAAAATAAACATATAAGTAAATTATAGCAAATCCACATATCTACATTTAAAAGAGTATATTCATGTGAACCATAAGAAAATTGACCTATATTTCCTATCATAAACCTTCATGATCCCTTTAATATCTCCGATTACCTCAAAATACCATCTTCCCTTAGTGAAACCTCACTTATTTGCTTTTAAAAGTTTGATTCGAGCTCTTCACATCTCCTCACCCTGGCCTGATCACTCATATTTTGCATATTTCTATCGGCTTAGCACTTGTGACATTTAATCACAAACTCTCTTGCGGCTTCTGCCATGACCACCATTTTATTTAACTTTCTAGCTATCTTGTATGTATCTTGAGGTTAGAGACAAAGTCATTTAAAGTTTTTGGCCTTTGTTCCCTCATCTATACAATTAAGGGAAATAGACCTCTAATTTTTGTTAACTCCAGCATGCTATGATTCTTGTTCCTAGGACTGAAAGGTCACCAATATTATCTTAGTTTTGCTTTCACAAAACTTTCTTTGACTCAGAGATCTTAAAGTCTAAACTAGGAGATTCAGAGTCCTCCCTCAGTCCTGAAGACTGCTGGCTGTGGATGCCTTATTGTTCCTCATCTTGGGACATCGTGTTAGTGGCCACATGGTAAATAGTGGTCAAAATTATTACTTATGTCATTTTTTGTTAAATAAGCAAAAGAGATTTTTTTTTTTTATTGCTGGTTGCGTCTGAGTTCTTATATTTTATATTAGATCTATATTTACCCTAAAACTTCAGGATGGATTAAATGTGCTTTTCCTGTATTTACCCCTTAAGTCCTTTCCCATATGATGGTGTGATGCCTGCGATGGTCATTGGTTTCTGGAACTGAAGTGTTTCTGTCTTTGTCTTTGTTTTCTGTGAGATATACAGCTGATTTCATGCTGTAGGAGCCCACGTCTTACCAGTTACAGAACTTGAGTTGTATATTAGCGGTGACCGCTAATGGCAAAGTGAGCACTCACCAGTCTACTGCCCACACTGTGTGGGAGGTGAGCGGGTAGGCTGCCAGGGGAAGTCGGGAGACCATGCTGCCTGATGGAGCTTAGAGAAACCCAGCTCTCAGGCAAACACTGATGGGCCTTAAGAGATGCAAAGCTGAGTCATAGCTCTACTAGTAAACTGCAAATAAATACATCCAAAACATAACGAGGATCCTACTAATTAGATATGTGGAACTATTTTAAAACCAATGTAATGGCTTCTACAATTAAAAAAGATAGAATTGTGTAACAGTTATAGGCAACTTTTTAGTACAGACATTTTGTTTCCCAAGTTCAACTACAGCATTTGTAGGAATTTCTGGGTCTAATCAGTGTTTCAGTTTCACATGGTGTCTTGCTGTACAGCACCATCCAAGTGAATTCTAAGGGTCAAAGTCCCTACAGAAATTGCAAAGCAGATGAAGAACATCCTTAGCATCCTACCACTCTTGTTCCATGTTTTCATCTCCCACTATCTTTTTGCATTAATTTTTTGTTTCATCATAATCAGATCAACACTCCCCTCAAGCAAAATTTCCAAACTTATGTTGAGGCGTAGGCAGTCACACTTGAGGCAGACATGCTGTGTTTGAAAGGGGGGCTATGTAACGAAATTATAGCTATTTGAAGATTCCTAAATTTACTTCTCAAGCCCAACCTGTCCTCAGAATGCCAGACTCGGAATATCAACTGCCTATTCACTGTGTCCTCTTGGATGTCCACTGTAGCATCTCCTACTATAGCATCTCATTTCTCTGTAAACAGTATCACCATTTTGGTTGCTCAGACTAAAAGCAGTGACACGATTTGATTCACACTTTCTCTTACAACCCTTATGCTTATTCACTACCACTTTGCATCTTAGTCTAAATCTGAACTATTTTAGTAGCCTTATGATTAGCCTATTTACATCTACTTATATCATCTGCATTCTATTGTTCTCAAAGTACTTAGAATGATGTCTCTAAAATCTGAAATATCACTCATTCTCTCATTCAAAATCCTCCAAAGGCCTTCCATCTTCCATCTTTACTATGGCCTGCAGGATCTTCCATGTCCTGGGCCCTCACTATATCTCTGGCTTCATTGCTCCCGCTCTCCCTTTCTGTTTACTTTGCTCCAGGCTCACTGACCCCCTCAATGCTCCTTGAAAATGCCAAGTCCAAAGGATTCAGTCTTTGCCTCTGCCTGGAACACTTCTTCCATACATTCCCAGCTTTCTCCTTTAGTTCTACAGATCTACGCTCAAATGAAAACTATCAGAGACATTTCTTAACCACTCCATATAAAGTTCCCTTCTCCATATTTCCTTTACCTTTAAGAATTTTTTCTTCAGAGCACTTCTTACCATTTCTTATCTTACATGTTTGTTTATTATCTCTTTCCCACCATAAGAATGTACGCTCAGAAGACCAGGAACCATTGTCAGGAGAATGTGATTCAGAGGCAGGAAATTCTGTCATGGGGTGGAGCCTACAGGGAGGTTCCAACTGCACATTGACCTCCTGTAGCTTCACAGAGGATAGTTAGGGGAAAGGATGAGTATTATGAATTGCTGAAATTAATCATTTTTTTCCTTTAGGAAATGCAAAGAGGTAGTAAATTTTACCAACGTTACCACGTAGGCACTGTGGGAAATATAGCTGTTGTGGACCAGAGTGCAAGAGAAAGTCAAAGAGTGAAACAAGTCAGTGCTTTATAACTTGATCAATAGAAATGATAATCATTATTATTTTCTAATTGTTTCATTGTCATTATATTGCAGCACAGCTTATGTTTATATTGTCCTATGTTCATACCGAACATCATTATTTGCCCCTGTTTCTTTCCACGTGAAGCTAGACAAACAATCATGATCTAATTGGATCATGATTCGGACTCAGATCATGGACATTGATTCCAAACAATGCTGACACCATTCAGTGAAATTTGGAATCACCTCCATTACTCTTGATCTTAATTTTCAATTCTATAAATGGGATAGAATAGTACCCGCCTATCCTAAGTATACTGAAAAATTAACTTCTTAGTGATAATAACCCTCATTATTTATATAGATATATGACCGATTTTCTCTTACATTTAATCTCGAGTTTTAAGATTATGAACGACGAAGTATTGCCTTATAAAATAATGCATATGCATTTTAAGAAGTTGCCTTCAATTTCTTTCCAAAGGAGTATCCTGCATAATGGGAAGAGCCAGCAGGTTGGAGTGTTGGATGTTTTTGAGTGATGTCTTACGGTGAGCCTCAAGGCGTGCCATTGGTCCCCCAGCTAGCCTTCTGACTCTATACTTGGTCTGTACTTGAGTCATGAATACACTAAGCTAGCTTCATGTAGAATAATGGCAGATTGCACAAACTTAATGTTTATCCATCTTTATTTAAATTTGCTTTAGGCTCTTTGCTACCTCATTTGCACACAGAACTTGTAACCTAAAATTTGCACAGAAACA
>NW_011888873.1:1448344-1457146 GCF_000151845.1 Pteropus vampyrus | reverse complement strand
AAAAGCACTAGTAATAATTAACTCTACTTTTTTCCCTAAGCTCGAACTTACCGGGATTGAAAGACACTCCACTTCAAAAATATTTTTTTTTTTATAAAAGTAAACTAGAAACTATTTATGTATTGAGTAGAAAACTTCTGGGACTCAGTAATTGGAAACATAAAAGACTGGAAAGGTAGACAGAATCAAAATCCTTAGATTTTGAAATAGGCCTGAGTGACAGCTTCATTCATTTCCTTCTCTCAGCTATGAATGGCTTAAAGAAAGAGATCGTAAATAATAAATGAAAAAGACTAAATGCTCAATAGATAAATAATAAATACTAACTGCTCAGTCAGTGTTTCTGGTGTATGCAACAGAATATTTTAAAAGAATGCTATTCATGCTCACTGCACAACGTCTTATAACGCTACTACTGGGGTTCACAGAGCAAACCTAGAGTGAATTGCATTTCTTTAGTCTGCTCAGAATGAGAATCCTTTTCTATATACAAACCACAAAGCAAGAGACCTAAAAGAAAGCAATTTTCTTCCTCTTTATAATAAATAGAAATAGACACGATTTCTATACCATCAAAACATTTCATAGAAAAAGTATTTCCGAACTAATGTGCATGATCCAAATCATGAGCTATTTTCAAGAACTGTAGCATCACCCTCTGCCCTCAGTTTCCAGGCGGAACTATGAGAGTGGTGTATGGTAAGGCCTCCTGCTGGGGCGGGCAAGTGTGACAATCTAGAGTATAGACTCTGACACCAAGCCAGCTGGGTTAAAAGCTCATTCTACCATATCCACATGGATAACTTCAGGCAACTTACTTATCCTCTTCCTGAACCTGACTGGGTTTCCTCCTCTAAAAATAGAGATAACAACGGTGCCAACCTCGTGGGGTTGTTGAAGGATCCAATGATTAATATACATAAAGCCCTTAGAAGTGGGGCTGGCACCAAATGCCCAGAATGTTACTACTCTTGCTATTAAAAGTGGGTGTTTCTTTGGCGTTGATACTTGTGACTAGCAGCTGAAGCATTTCAGATCTGGGTCCCTTTCTTGCCTTGGTCGTTCATTCAAATAAATCCTCTAGTCAGGTTTTCTCTTTTTATAAACTAAATCTTGGTGTGAAGAGATGGAACGCATGTTCCTAGAGTCACATTTGTTTCTTTAATGCACAGATGGCTGAGTAAAATCGGTGTTGATTGCATCTTCACTTTATACATTAAGGTTCCAAGATCGGCAGCTTCCTGAGACTGACTAGGAGGCAAGTTTGATTGATCGGGCTCACCAGTGCAACAGACTATGGGGGCAGATAAGAAACCCACTGGGAGAAAACATCAGGGGAGGCAAGGATGCTGTGAGGCAGTCTGACCCTAGGTGACAGATGTCCCCTTGTATGAGAGAGTTGCAGAATAGGCTTCGGCAAAGGGAAACTGCAGAGCAGCAAAATGATTTTGATTACTAGTGACATTTAATTGCAATTAGATTTTTAACGGTTACAAAAAAAGATCATAAAACTCTCCAGTCTCTTTTACATCAAACTGCTCATGCTTGGGGCATTTTAGTGCACATTCTTCCAACAATATCATCGAAAACAGGTTTATTGTATTTGCAGGATACTGAAGAGGGTTAATGGCCAGTTTAGGAGCTGTGCTGGTTTCAAAGTTTGAAGTTATACACACTCAGAATCAGCCACAGAAATTATTCCCTGCCAGTAATCTTCAGGGAGTTGCTAGGCGATGACCAGTTTATGTTTTCCTTTGATTATAGGGCATAACCACCCTACTGTCAAACTGCCAAAAGGAAATAAAAGGCAGTGATTGCTTAACAATCATTTTTTTCCTGTTCCTTGCAGTGAGGTATTGAAATCTGGACAGCTTTGCATGAAGGGAGGGGATGAGATTAAGGGAGCCATGAAGATCTATGCAGAATTATAAGGGCTGTTATGCGAGTGAGGCCAGATAACAGTTGTGGTTGGCATGTAACCAATATTTAATACTTACTATTTGTTTAATCAAACTGAATCATAATTTTTTAGTAATTTCTTAAAAAATAGTATTATGCATATATATGGTAGGTGGCTTATGATTTTAAAGAAGTGTTTATAAGTGCATGTAGGACCCTTGCATGGATCAAAAAAATAAATAAATAAAGTGCCACAAAATGAAGAGTATAATTCGCTCAACACTCTGGATTGAGGTAAAATAAAAAGAGAAAAGACTAACTCTTCAGGCCCCAAGACTAGGATTTACCTCATTATGCCACTGAGTACATATGGTTATGATACGCAATTCTTTTTCTATGATACCAGCATAGTGTAGTGATTAAAAATAACAACCTAGGTTTAAATAATAAGTCACTACTTACTGTGTGACTTGGGGTGAATTACTTACATGCTCTGTCCTCAGTTGCCGCAACTATAAAATGGGGAAAATAATAATGTATACCTCATAGGATTAATGTGGGGAATTAGTATAAATAATTATAATGAAATAATATATGTAATATACTTTGAAAATTATATACTTAGAAAAGTACCTGGCACAAAAAAATGGTTAAAGAAATATAACTTATCTTTGCTAGGATTATTAGCATTATTACTGCCCTGAATACAGCTCACTGCCACCCAAGAGTCTGAGAATCAGGTGTATGAAACTTCAAAAAGTTGGAATGCCACAAGTTTAGATAAATATGGCAGACCGACCAAACTAAGAAAAATTCAAGGGAACAAGGAGAGGTTGTCTTAAATATCCTATCTTGTCAGTTGTTGATTACCACCTCATTCTCAATAACTTGGTGCACATGTGCTTCAGGCTACCCAAGGTTGGCTGCATGGTAAGCAAATCCTATGCACAAGGACACTTAAAAGTCACGTCATCCTGCTTGTCAAAAAACAGACAGTGCAATTCTCTGCGATTTGAGAGTTCCAGGTTCTGGTTGCTAGCTGGGTGGTGTCTTTCGAGATCTTTCTACCTTTGTAGATTTCCATTTCCTCATTTGCAAATGAGAGAGTCAGAACATTTAAACAATGTTTCCTTAATCTCCACACTTTCGTAAATTTATGATCTATTTTTATGAGAGCAGTCGTGTGCTGTAATTTCCTTTGCAGTTTAGCTCTAAGCCAATCTGTCATGTCGAAACCTAGAGTTATAAATCAAAAACAGTTAGATGATTTATTTTTGCTATACGAATGAGTCTTACTCTCTACAAATGGATTATTAGATTCCATTATATAGCAAGTTTACCCAGTGACTCTAAAAGAGAATCTGGTTTTCAAAAACAGCTTGTCCGTTGTCTGTTGTATAAAGAAAGATATGTGATAGAGTTGTTAAATGGTACATCTAAAAAGCTATTCTGGAAAATCATTTTCTTACAGAAAGTTTACCAAGAAAAATGAAAAAGGAAAACTCAGTCTTTCTCGTTTGGAGAAGTAGCAGGTACAAGTCACAGCTCTGGTACTAAAGCAAGAGAGCTCCTTGAAGAATGCTATTAAATAAGACTTGCCAGTATTATTTTTATAGAGACTCTTAAACCACTGTGAACCGTACCCTGTAATTAATTATTAAATGTGATCCGGGCTAGGGCAGTCTATGCTAACACAATTCAGATACGTTTTTATCTCTAGCATTTGGTTATCGTTTTTGTGATATATAGAGTAACAGTTATAAGGATCAGTTTCTGCAATTCCATCCTTCAACCTACTTTTTTATTGTAAATAAACCAGATGAGGGCAAAAAAAAAAAAAAAAGGCAAAGAGAGAAAGTGCCATGTTTCAAGAACATTTGTCTTGATATTTTAGTGACAAGCTACTCTAATTAATTATATTTGGCTCTGACTAGCTTAGCATAAGGTGTTAGTTTTCAGCTGCAAATGAGTAGCACTTGACAAGGTGAGAAATCCTCCTCTGATTGTTGAAATCATCTAGGATGAATTTCTAATCAATGTTTTGAAAATGAAAACCCTAGTAATATACAATAAGAGAACACTTTTATCATATATAACAACTGAGTTCTGCAGTAGCGGATGGTAGCACGGTTACTACACATGGCAGAGATAACCAGATGTCTTCTCATACACAAGCTCTCTCTTTCCTACCTTATAATTGAAGTTTTAGCTGGGCAAACAGCTTTAGCCAGGCTAAGGCTATGTATTTCAGTTTTCCTTGCTTTGTGACCAAATTTTGGCAAGAGTGTGAGAGGAAATGATATGTACCCAGGCCTTTAAGGGGAGGAACATGCCTTCTGCTTTCCCTTTTCTCCTCTCTGCTGGCTGCAATACAGACCTGGTGTTAGGGTCTTGATCACAATAGGGAAGCCATGTGTTGACTGTGGAAGAGTAGAACCTGATAAGTATGGAGACGCTCTCCCTATACCACCAATTTGTATTTCATATGACGAGTGGGCAAAAAACATCTCTCCCTTAAGCTCATTATTTGGGATCTCTGTAACAGCACTGAGCTTTTCTCCTAATTAATGAACTACTAGAGTTGGAATCCAGCAAATTTAATAATTTCATTCAATTCATATTTATGCAAGTTAAAAAGAGAAAGTATCCAGTTTTATAGTAAATTTAATTTTCCTTCTAACTGTCACATATTGAGTGAAATGTTGCCTAGTAGACATTCCTGGTACACTATAACCCCTGCACCTCTTTCAGACATCTTAGGTCCTCCCTTCCTTCCTTCCTTCCTTCCTTCCTTCCTTCCTTCCTTCCTTCCTTCCTTCCACTCTTCTTTGAATGCCTTATCATCTCTATTGGACTATAAGTTCCTTAAGAATAAGACTTATATTTCATGTTCCATTGTGCTCTGTCCCATAGACTAAACACAGTGTTTTGTACATAAAAAGTTCTGAGGAACCTTCGTTAAAGAAATACTCAAAAGATATGCATGGAGCTGTATTAATTTATAACATTACTACACATTTAATTGAATGCCTGAAATAATTTGAAAATAAATGCCTAAATTTAAATATAAATTTTAATTTCTAGGTTTCCAGACAGACATAATCAATCACTAAAAATACACATGTAAAGAGAAATTTCAGTGGAGTTTTAAGTGATTCACTGCCTCAAGAAACAAGCTTAGACACAACAAGCAGTAACATGGTATATTTAATAAGATGGAATTTTTAAATCCATAAAACCTTCTAAGTATAAAGAACTTCAAACCCAATGTTTATTCCCTTACTAATCATGTCTAGTAAAAATTATCTAAAGGTTAAGAAAGCCCAAAATCGTAAAAGATGAAATATCTATGGAATGTCTTGTAGGGAATAAAATGATTTATTCTGAGGTTTAGAAAATATAATTGAAAAGATGACTTAAATTCCTCATTTTTCCTGAATTCTTCATTTTCCCTGAGTTGATGTTATAACAGTGGATTCTGATTATTCACATAAAATACAAATATTCTTTACAAGTGAGAGGACTGCTAAGACCAAATGACGGATCATTTGTATTTTCTCTTGTATATAATGCAGTGTGTATAGAATGCGTTCTGCCTTTGAAATGTAGAAAAAGGGACAATGTTAATAAGGCTTGTAGCCATTTTCTAAAAAAGAAGTTGTAGAAACATATCTCAGCCCCCAAAGACAAACTCTTCCATGTATCTAAGAGAGTGAACCCCGGTCTCAGGTGTTCCACCTTGCTAATCCACCTTATATGGAAACTGTACTGGGTGCCAGAAGACATTTTATTATCTTTTGAGTTTGAGTCCTGGAGAATGCAATTATCAAATTTTTAAAAGACATTTACACTATCATCCCAAAGAATAAATTACTATTTTTTCATATGGGGTTACTGATGAATCTATCCCTTGGACTGAGGCAGTATGGGACAAAGGGCTTTAAAAGCCTAGATTCTGAAATTTGCTAAGAGAGTAGAACTTAAGTGTTTCTCTCTCTCTCTCTCTCTCTCTCTCTCTCTCTCTCTCTCTCTCTCACACACACACACACACACACACACATACACACACAGGTAAATAAATGAATGGATGGATGTGTTAATTAACTTGATGAGGGAAACCCTTTCACAATGTATACATATATAAAATTGTCACATTTTATGATTTGATTTGTCCAAATAAACTATATATCTCAGTAAAGACTTTTTTAAAAGCTTAGCCTCTAGACATGACTCCAACACCTAATATCCACGTGGCCATGGGCATATCGCTTTTTTCCCCTGGGCTTCAGTTTTCTCCCCTTTGCAGTAGGAGCAATGCTAAGGTTTTGACCTATCTCATGGTCAGAGGTTGATGTGAGACAATCTAGGACAAAGTACACTGTGAACAAAAAGTAAGTGACAATGAAAACTAACTTTCTGATTCTTCCTTTTAACACCAACCCAGCTCTTCAAGTCTGATAGGAACATTTGATCTGTTATCTACTTGTAGACAAGATCCCTGCGGTAATTGAATTTGCAAACTAACTTTCTGAAAAAATAACAAAATAGCTTGCGTAAGCAACCTTTCTGGAACTGTCGGTGAACATCTTGCCCCTTCTCTGTTTTGTCACATTCAGTCACAATTTTTGATCCAGATGTGAAATGCAAATGGAGTTGGAAGCCAAACATTATGGAGAAAAAATAATTTTTTTTTTTTAGTATAACCAGAAGATGACCCCTAGACCACAGTTTCAGAGAAGCCAAATATTTTACTGTAAAGTGGAAGAACAAAATACCCAGAACTTCCTGCAGAGTAAAATGGTTTCTGTTTTAACACGCAAATTGAAAAAGTAGGAAAACAAGAGCCATTTTAGGAGACTCAATCACTTGTGGAAGGGCAGTGATCCAGAATACTGAGGTCTTCCACTTAGAAATTAGAGACTTCTGTTCCTTATAATTAGACCTTGTGTTGCTCAACTTCCGAATAATTTACAGAGAACTATCATGTGAAATTATAATTTTTCTCCAAAACAACCTTCTGAATGTGTAGCAAAATGTAGTAGGGAGAAAAATGAGTTCTTTAGAGTTTAGCCAAAAAATAACTTAAGCCCTAAGTTATTATATAAATGAACAGCACTGATACCTGTTTAAAGGGTCATGTGCTCTGTAAGAGCTGTTAGAACAAATTGCACTTCAGAGTAATCCACAAATAATAAATGAAAAGATTATGTTTTGTCACTTGGCTCAGAAAAGGGGACAAAACAGCCGTGATTATGCATAAGCTTTATCTACTTATCTGGAGAATGGTATATGCATGTACGTGCTACTTTCTGAGTTTTGTTTTTTAAAAAAGTGAAAAATATCCATGAAACTCTAATAAGAATTAGGTTCCTAATTCTTTGGACCTCAAAATGACTCTTTAACCCTAATGAGTTATGAGCAATTGCATTTATTTTAAATTATTATCATAATTCATGTGGATATTTAATTAGAAAGTGGCATTATTTGGAAAACTGTTTCTGCAATTTTTAAAAATCTAGTTTAACATGAAATAGCTGTGCCGTCTTTTTGGATATGTTTAGAGGTGTGAAAATCCCCAAAATCACTTTAGGCTTTGCAGAATGGTACTCTACAATGAATCTGTTTTTGGCATCTGATTGGTGATAAAAAGAATCAGAAATGGATCATTAGTTATTCTGGGACAGAATTTTGAGAAAGCTGTTGAGTGGGACCTGAAGAGACCATAGCATCCTTTTCCTTCATTCCTATGTTTGGTCTAAGAACTTTGCCTCCTTTTTCCTTTAAATAAGGCTGAAGCATTGGTAATACTACTGATATTAAATGTCTATTTTCCAGAAGCACATGAGTTTTTCTTAACACTCCTCTAATGTTACCCCAAACGCTACCCGAAATGGGCACCCAAAGTGCCAGGAAAACAACCAGTTTTCTAAGATTCAGTACAATTTTATTTTGTTTAATAGCTGAAGTGGGCCAGAGCTGAATTCACATCATCAAAAGGGAAAGAAGGAAAACATCTGAGAAATTAATCCATTCCAGAGCCACTTAAAGGTATATTGTATTTGGGGTGCAACTTTGGCCATAAAGGTGAGCAGCTGAAATAACACAGATGCCTTCTTGCTGTAGCTTAGCAGCAACTTCACTGAAAACAGAGAAAAGGCTCCTTTTGCCCCATCTCCCTTAAAACCTTTGAAAATAATTTTATGTTTTTGGAAAATAAGTACCAATTTAGTTTGAATTATAGATCACAGAACCGGGTAAGTTTTAATAAGCTTAAACCTAAGCAACATATGTTAACAGAGCAATCACTTTCCATAAGGATCATCAGAAAATAACTATGAGGTTTTAAGGGAAGTGAGGAGAAAAAAAAAAGATCCAATATACTAATACAAAGTGTGCTCAATACCCAGAAAAAACAGAGATGCTGATTTGCTTCAAAAACTACTTTGAGTCATAATTATCCTATTGACTTCCTTAGAATAATTTCTAATATTTATTAAGGCATACAGAATGTGGGGGCTCCTGGTGGGGAGTATGTCTCATCCACACTGGAAATATTATAGCTTTTGGAGATAATGTTCCTTTTTTAAGTGTGTATCTTTCTCATTCAATTATCTCTGTAGAGTCAAGGAAGAAAGAGTAGAATTCGTAGACACAGAGCAGGACATTGACCTTGCTTCAGTGAAGGTCAAGGTCCCGGGTTCATATGGAATGAGGAGAGCGCAACTGCCGTACATTGATCTATAGACTCCAGCACCACTACAGCTACAAATTTGCAATCGCTTTACTTACTTTATACTTCTCTTGGTATGTCATGGTCACAAAGGGCAGATACCTAAGATGAACAATTTTCAGGGATTTTAGCATCTACTTGTCAGCACCTGATACTCCACATAATTTCACTCG
>NW_011888873.1:1432027-1448294 GCF_000151845.1 Pteropus vampyrus | reverse complement strand
ACTTCCTTAGAATAATTTCTAATATTTATTAAGGCATACAGAATGTGGGGGCTCCTGGTGGGGAGTATGTCTCATCCACACTGGAAATATTATAGCTTTTGGAGATAATGTTCCTTTTTTAAGTGTGTATCTTTCTCATTCAATTATCTCTGTAGAGTCAAGGAAGAAAGAGTAGAATTCGTAGACACAGAGCAGGACATTGACCTTGCTTCAGTGAAGGTCAAGGTCCCGGGTTCATATGGAATGAGGAGAGCGCAACTGCCGTACATTGATCTATAGACTCCAGCACCACTACAGCTACAAATTTGCAATCGCTTTACTTACTTTATACTTCTCTTGGTATGTCATGGTCACAAAGGGCAGATACCTAAGATGAACAATTTTCAGGGATTTTAGCATCTACTTGTCAGCACCTGATACTCCACATAATTTCACTCTTCTCTTCCGAATGCAGCAGAAAGTAGTTTTGAGGGTGTAATAAGATAGTCTTTCATTGTTTCAGCTTCTCGGTAGAGTTATCAACCCAAGTTGCTTAGTATTAAAAAGATCTTGGGTTTCTTGATGTACACGAATAGCCTCTCTGGCTTTTTTGAGGATGCTTGGGTATTTTAGGGAGAAAAAAGAGACACCATAAATTTAGATCTTAAACTGTGCTGGGATAACGTTTGTGTATTTTTATTGAATACTTGGGGTATTTCATGCACAGAGAGTGAAAAAAAAAAAAAGGACGAATGAGAAGCTAGTTAATGGTTTTCACAGCTACCAAAAGGAGGTAGTTATCCTTCGAGAGCAATCATTTTCCGGTATATTTGCAGAATTGACCTCATAACAGTTTCCTAATGTGCCATCTCACACACGATCAGATTCATAGCTTGTCTTAGTCTCTGAAATCATGCATATATTCCTTGCAGCCTCGAACACAGAGACTCTAAAACTAGCTCGTTCACATGTCCAATGTATTGACTATAATTGTTCTGTGTTCTCAAAACACTTTCCTTGAGCAATACTAGAATACTCATTTCCCTCATGTCTGTCTGTTTCTTTCACTATAATATCTTTGAGATTAAAGATAATTTCTTTTTCACTATCTCTTATTGCGTCTAGTTCAGCACCTTGCACATCTTAAATACTCAGCACATTTTTAAAAAACGAATCACATAGAAGATTGTGTTGCCAGTTTATATTTTAATGGAGAGCTTTCTAAAAAGCAATCATAGTCAATCTTTGACTAGTTCCATAAAAAGATTTAAACATCTATTTTTGAAGATTTCTCCTGTTAATATTTACAATGAACTTCAGCCTTTTGTGGGTCAACAGCTACGAACCATCGGAGCCTGCCATGATCCAGGAGATACAAAAGGGTGGGAATTACCTTGCAAAAAGCACCGTGTTGCAGAGATTCTACTTTGAAATTATTACCACCGGTGCTGGATATTCTAGCTAATCATTTGTATTCAAAGGAGAAGTTGCATTAGATAAAGCTTCTAAATGTGAGTTTCTGGTCCCTGCCACATAGATTGATCCATAGGATCAAACAAAATATAGCCTCCCAATAGAGCTTGCAGCAGAGCCTCCTTGAGAAAGTTACTTAATTTCTCCAAGTTTCAATTTCCTCACCTATAAAATTGTGAATTACAACTTTGTGAAGAGTCCCAAGAGGTAATTAATCAAAATTGTAGTTAGTTCTTGGACGTAGCACTGATCATTAAATAATAGCTATTGTTGCCTTTATCATTGTTTTTGCTGTTGTTCATATAGTACTCATAGCCATTGCTACTGATTTTATCATCTGTCATTTTGATTTCATTTTATTAAATAAATTATCATAATAATCTTTTGACTTATTTTCATGTCTCTGGTCCTCCCCTCCAGTCTCTCTCAACTTCTCTCTGTCTCTCTCTTGATTCCACGGTGCAATTGTTGCAAGGTTAATATTTTAAAAAGGACCAGTGACTTCGCATTATCTATTAATAAACTTCAAATCAAGCCCAGCACAACATGTTCCCAACCTAATTTTCAGATATTATAATCTATTCCCCTTCTCATATTCCATCCTTTAGTCAAACTGGACATTTTGCTGATCCATTTTTTTTTTTTTTTTTTTTTACTTTTCGTACATTTTATATTTCAGCCTTCATTTGAGTTTAATCGGCACATTTTTAACTGGATACCTACCATGTGTCAGACATTGTTCGGGATCCTAGGGGTGCCAACATAATCAAAGCAAGTCCATGTCTTCCAGGACTGCATGACCGCTGTGGCGAGGCAGATATGCTTTTGAGTCACATCTTTTGTGACATGTTTCTCCCATTGGGATTATTCCTAATTACTCTTAAAATCACACCTATTCTTAGAGGCCCACCTCAGAGTAGCCCCCTATGTGAACAACATAAATTGCTCTCTCTCATTTAAACTAATATAGTTCCTTGTCTTTGCCACTTATTATTTACTTTATGTTATTTGTATTTATATTTTCTTGAGGGCAAGGACGATGCTTTATTTGGTTTTGTGTTCTTCATTGTGCCTTATACATGGTAGGTTTTTAGTAAATACTTGCTGAATATTAAAGGAACATGTTACTAGAATTTGACTTCAAATAAAAAAAGTCTGAGGTTTGCATGGGTTATTTTTTAGAAGACCTATCTTAAGGATACAAGCTTACTTGATAGGAGCTCTGTGCTACTTAGAGTAAACGGATGACAATTCTGGAAACCACATTTAAAAATTTATATATATACATATATATATATAAAATATAAAAATATATTTATAAATATAAATATATATATATATATTTTAACTTAACCAGGCTTAGCTCGAGTGAATAATATTGGTTGCTCATTTTTTCGATGTTCTTTCCTTTTCTTGTACTGTTTGCCCTGTAAGTATATATGTATTAAGACATCAGAAAATTACGGAAGCAGAGGCCAGAAAAATAGAGACATAAATATAAAGATAAATATAGTATGGGAGCCTGGACATTGACCAGGGATTTTAGAAATAGAAATAGTAGAAATGTGTCTGGGAGAAAGGTCTGTTTTTAGCACATTTGGACACGCATCTTTAAATATAAAATACATTTCTGGACAGAACATAGGGTCCTGTGAGTGAAGCCTTGGGTTGCCTGGTTTCACATTTAGTTGAGACTATTATAGAGAATCAACAAAAGTGTGAAGGAAAAGCAAAATCAAATGAGTTTGTTTTTTGAGATTAAGTATGCTTCTAGCAGATTTGGGTCCCTGCACAGACGCGTCCACAAAAGCAGCAGCATCTGGAAGTGCGCACACATGTTCCACTCCTCATCCTCCTTGGCTGATTTCCATGGTTGCTGAATGAGTCACTCATTTCAATCAATACTGATGTGCTAGAAATAGCTTCATCAGAGCAAATTCTCTTCTCTGAAAAGTGGACAGATTATTAAGAAATGTCCAGAGTTTGCATTAATGATCCTATTCTTTATGTGATCTGAATCACTGCTAACTAGATACGTGTCAGAGTCAACGTATTGTGTTAATGACTTCATTGAAGTAACAATACTCACATAAAGAAGAAGTTAGGAGGATTTTCGTAAATTCGGTAATTGCCTCTTTCTTATATTCTCGTTTAGGACATTTTTTAGTGAGCCAAACTTATTTGTTTATGTCAATGCTTTTGATTTCTTTAAAATTAGTAAAAAATTAACAATTTTGCTGCCAGATTACCAAATTAAGACTTTTATCAGATCATATTTACATTAAGAACGAAAAGCTTATAGAGATTTATTTCTTTCAATAAGCTCCTTTAAATAAATAAATGTGTTCTTTGGAACACAAACCTATTTATCAAGTAAATTAAACCATTATACAACAATAAAACTGGATTTCCAAATAATGTCCCATGGTTAGGCTTATTTTATTTTGATAAAACCAGGTTTGATACACATTTTAAGATAAAGCAAGAGAAATTGCTTGTTAAGGAAAAACAATTACACACAAATAAAAACCACCTCAATCACTGTTTAAAATTTCTGGTTAATGTTTCTCCCTGGATCTGCTCCAGACAGGTTTTATGCTTTCTTTGATGACTAGCTCTCATGGGAATATGACTGGCTTTTAAGATTAAACCCATCATAGTAGTATATCCCTTGACTAGGGGTCTGAAATGAGAAAACAAACAAACAAACAAATAAACAAACAAAAACCTTGAAATATATATGGTTAATTTCTTATAATTAACTTCAGTTTTAGTAAACCTATGGAGAGTAACTTTTGTGGACATTTTAAGAATGCTCAAAAAATATTTTTATTACAAAAACAAAGTGCTTGCTTTTTGGGTCTCTGGGCCTATCCAACCAGCTGAGGGATAAGACTCAGTCAAGGTTCTCTCTTTCATTATGGAGAACAGAAAATCTAACATAATGCCACAGGGACTGCACACCCTTAAAAAGCCTACAGGTTGTATAGTGGAAACATGTGGCCAGGAATCGATGCTTTCAAGCTCTGGTCCCACCATCTGTCACCTATGCAAATGTTTTCATCTGGCTATGGGTTGATAAGATCTCCTGGCTTGCCAAAAACAAACCAAAACTGTATTCACGGATAGGGATCACTTAAAAACATTTGCTAAAGTCTGTCTTTGCCATTCTCTCTAACTCCGATGATTGTGATGAGTCTTGGGTTCTAGGTAGATACTGGTGATTACACCTTTCAGTATCGCTCCCCTTACATGTAAGCATTCTTGTCTCTTCCATGGTGGTTGATAACACTCTTTTTGCTGAAGCAGCAAAAGCGCAGGGCCTTACTTCTAAGCTGGGGTAACCAAGTACCTCCTGCACGCACCCGGTCATCACGAAATGAAGCACAATAGCACTAATTATTTTAATTCCTAATTCTAAGGTTAATCACGGTGATTCTCAAATCAGAAAGGAAATAAAGTAAGATGTAATGTTTTTTACGGATCTCCTGTGAGATCTCACAGGTTTCTCCTTAAATCGCACTGTTAGTGCTGGGTTCAGCGACTTGGAGACAGGCAGACAGCAGCAGTCCCAGCTGTGAGTCCTGTCCTATGTCCTATCCATGAGGTGGCCCCGTTCCTGACTGCACGTCCAGCACGCACCCTGTGCTGGCCACACATTAGGATCCAAATACATGTTTTCTGAGGGAGTAAGTGAAATAAAGAACGAAGCCAGCCCTCCAGTCTTTGCTTCCTCTTTGCTGTAGAATAGAATGGTGATATCGATTTACCACTGGTTGTGTGAGATTTTCCTGGGAATTGTCATCATCCTACAGGAAAGCCATATCTCAGATTCACGGAAACTGCTTATTTCCCACTCTCCTTTATTTTCATATGTGGTAAAGCGTAAGTTCTACTGGTACGAACAAATAAAGCTCTTGTTCAGGATCAAGCTGTGAAAACCTTAGTCTGGATACTTTAAAAACAAAAGGAATCTAGATTTTTATTGGCTTCCTACCCGTTTGTCTCTGGGCCAGTGGAGCAAACTTCCACTTTCAGAGGCCTCCCCTCTAAGGGACCGCAGACAGGATTTTCTTCTGTATTTTCGTTTTCTGAATATGTAAGAGTAGAACTAAGTGCTTTCGTGCCTTCTCTGTCTGCTTCATCCTTGTGTTAACCCAACTTGGGAAGAACCTCTGTTACCACCCAGTGACTTGATGGCAGCAGTTCTGTAGGCATGTGAATTACAAATACTCAGGGTCAGTGAATTCTAGAAAATCATGCAATCTAGTGTTTGCTCAGATCCCTAGTTTCCAGCCTATGGACTACAAGGAATAATGCAGGTCTTCAGTTTCCTGGGAAGGCACTACACTATCTTACTTTTTCTCTTTTTCTTCTTACTTAGTTTAATGACTCACATTCCAGATGGTTCTGCCTAATTTTAGAATTATCATGATCAACTCTGTAGAAAAAACCCCCCATAACATTTCATGTACAGTATAACTTATGTAATTTTTTTCAGGGAATGAGAAAAATAACACTCATTGCAGAAGAATTTCTGGCTCCTTTCATAATAGGAGATATTAAATTTTAGTATTCTATCATGGGGGTGTGTTGTCATTTACTTATTTACTGTATAATTCCCTGTGCAGATAACAAATTTGCATTCTTAAAGAATACTTAATGATATGAAAAAATATTCTCAAAACAACGAAGTAAAAGTACAAGGTGAATATCAATACAGACAGCATAATTCTAATTTTGCTTTTAAAAAAAGGTCACTATGAATTTTCTTAAAAAAACAGAAAGAAGTATTCCCAAATGTTCATTTTATCATCTTGAGGGTGGGGTGAAGTCTTGTGAAAGTCGCCTCCTTTTCTTTTTTTTCTGAAAGGTGCCTTCTCCCACTCACAGGGACACTGTCAGGACCGCCAAGAAAACTAACCAATCATGTTCTAGCACTTACGAATCTTCAAAAATAAGGGCAATATATGCATTCAGTAAATTATAACAGAACGCTGATGACGCGGCATTTCTGACAAGAAGTCTTAGAGCGGGTTTCTTTTGCGTTCCTCCAGGAAAGAACAGTCAGAGATTGATTGCTCTTGTGAACGCTGCAGGTCTTGGGAGGAGGCCTGCTTTGCAGTAGCGTTTGCCCTGGGCTGTCTCAGAGCTAGAACAGGGAAACAGCTCAGCTTAGGGCCCATCCCCAGAAGTCAGGGGACTTGCGCGGAGCCAGGCTTTGAATGTAGCCCCAACTTTGGAGTTGCATCCCCATTCCCCCTCCCCCCAGCACTTGGCCTGCCTGATAGAACAGGTGAACAAGTGTCATCCATTGTGACACCAGGAAAAGGTTTTATTCTGACTTAGCTGTAGATTAGTGTTCTACCACATCCCATTTGTTACTGATAAAATGTTATACTGGTAATATGTATATATTTAAAACCATGTTACTTGCTTACTGAGTATTTTTCCTATGTAAACTACTAAATAAGTGGTTTTCTTCTCTTAGGAAACAAACGACTCATGCCACTCACTATTTTGCATCTTTTTCTCATGGTCAAATATCCATATTTTTAATGGCTTAAAACCAACAACAACAACAACAAAACGCAGTCTCAGTGGTTAACTTAAATCCTTTCCTTCGTCTATGATACATAGAACTTACTTCAGTATAGTCTCATCTGGACAGATTCAAATACAGAGGCTCTAAGGCCGTCCACCTCTAAGGGAGGTGCTGAAACTTACAATAGAACATTCCTCTAAACAGAAAACAGCTCAGATGGTGATGAAAATGAGGAATTTCAATTGGCTTTGAACATAGCTTAATGCAAAATAACTACCTTACAAATCACTTTCTCTTGTAGCTACTTATCAAAATATTTATTAAATGTCTTTGCACTGTCATACCTAACTAAGCTTCCTGGTATTGACTTTTTCAGTAGAATTCTCTATGTCCTTACACAAAGTCTGATGGAATGACTAAGCACTGACTTTTAGAAAGCTGACTGGCTCTCTGTCACTCCCTCTCTCCCTTCCTCCCCCCTCCTTCCCTCCCCTCCTTCCCTCTCTCCATCCCTCTCATTCTGCCTTTGTCTCCATCTCTTTCTACATATATAATTAAACCAGTGTGCAGATGGAAGACAAAAAGGATCACAGAGATTATTATTGTAGATTGTGGATAATAAATTATACAATCTGATAACTATATCCTGATATCTGATCCCCTTTCTTAAAAAATATGCACATTTAAAACTTGATTTACAATCAAGGAAGTCAACATTTTCCTTTTAAAAATAATATATTATTAGAAAATGGGAAGTTCAAAAGAGATTAGTGATTTTATAAACTGTTGCATGGGGAATAAGTAACTCCAGAGCATTCTGCGGCTCTCCAAAGTCAGAACAATCAAGGAGAATAGAATCATGAGGCTTTAGAAAAACTTGTGCTCTTAGAAGATAATCTCAATATTGGATATAGTTAGGAAGGGCACCAAAGTGACAGAAAGAATGTCAAAAAAGAATAATCTATTAAAAGGATGATCATAGTACTTAGGAAAAAGTAAATTGCAGGCTTAAAGTTCACGTAGATACTTTAGTAGTTTGTGATCTCTCAGGGAGACAAAAGTGCCTGGGCAATATCGGGGGTGGTTAGTCCTCTGCCCTCTGGCCTCACGCAGAAGAAGCCTGGTCCAGGTGGGCCAGCCCTGCCAGTGAGACATCAGGCCACGGCCCTCTGTGGTCCCTGCAGAGCATGTCCGCAGGGTCCCATGGATGTGCGAGGGGATGAGTGCCAAGACTGGAGACTGAAGTGTGCGTGCTCTGAACTTATGACACACTTTGACATACATATTTGTCATATCTATATCTATATCTATATCTATATCTATATCTATATCTATATCTATATCTATATCTATATCTATCTATCTATATCTATATCTATATCTATATATTTGTTATGTATATTTACCTATGATATATTACCCACATTCAGATAAAGTGATACTGGATTAGGCTGGGCCTAAATCCAATGACTGGTGTCCTTATAAGGAGAGAGAAATTCAGAGACAGAGAGACACACAAGAAGAAAGCTAAGGAAGGCCAAGGATTTCTGGCAACCGCCAGAAGTTAGGAGAAGGCAAGGAGGAGCTCTTCTCTACAGCCTTTAGAGGCAGCATGGCCTTGCCGATACCTTGATTTTAAACTTCTAGACTTCGGAACTGTGAGACAATGTATTTCTTTTGTCATAAGTCACCCAGTTTGTTGCACTTTGCTACGGTAGCCCTAAGAAACAAATACAGAGATTAAAATACATCCTCTAGGTCAGCGGTCCCCAACGTTTTCGGCACTAGGGACTGGTGCTCCTATGAGAATCTAATGCCTGATGATCTGAGGTGGAGCTGAGGCGGTGATGCTACTGCTGGGCAGCGGCTGCAAATACAGATGAAGCTGTGCTAGCCCGCCGCTCACCTCCTGCTGTGCGGCCCAGTTCCTAACAGGCCACAGGCCAGTCTGCGGCCTGGGGGTTGAAGGCCTCTGCTCTAGGCTTCTCCAGTTTTGCAATTTGAGGCTGAAGTAATTTGTCTTGAAGCGGTAAGGAAACTAAGGACATTTTCGGGGGGTAGATTCTGATAGATTCTTCCATGATAATTAGATGAACAACATTATGGTGAGAAAAAAATCTGGATAACATTTGACCAGGGCGATTTCAGAAAGAGAGAAATCCAAGAGCCTGGGAGCCAACAGGTGAAGCAATCCAACTACCCTGAAGCAGTAGGTGGTGACATCCAGAAGCCAAGCCGCACTGTCCTATCCACCACCAAAGCCCAGTTGAGCCAGGTGGAAAGCCATGGATAATTCAACATAGGTGGCCTGGAGGAGTTTAGAAGGTCTGCTATCAGGTGTGTGTGTGGTGATAAGAGCACTCCCTTTGGCCCTGTGAAGCGTTCATGAGCAAGAGGCTTCTTGATGAGAAGGAGGGACTATTGGGAAAGGCTGTGACTGAGAAGCAGGAAGAAGAAAGGATTTTTAGGGCAAGAGTGAGGCTTAGAGTTCCCTCACAGAGTTCCTAAGACCCCTCCCCCTCCCCAGCAAAATATTCCATTGTGAAATAAGGCAAAGTAAAGAATTCCAAAGCAATCACTCTGCGAGAACATCGCCTGTCCTTTTGATATATCCCTTTCGCCCCGCCTCCTTCCTCTGGTTTCCCCGCCCACCTCCTGTCAGTCAGCTTAAAGCAAGGGGATCTATGCAGAATCTCAAGACAGAAATTCTGCTGGGAACATAATGAGAATGAATGTCAAGGAGAGGTCAGAGTACACTCATATTTTTTGGTGCCATCGTTTTATTTCCTTAACTTCACTGAGAGATCAATCTTTTTGTTAAAATATATGCATAGATTTCCTCCTGGCCTTGTCAACCCCAAGCCCAGGCAGCCATGGCTCCCCATGAGTACAGCGTACCTTCTGAAGAAATGCACCCAGATCAGTATGGTATATGAGTCTGTCCTAGTCTGGCTCTAGAAAAGAAATGTTACAATAAATAGGTGAGTGGCATCAGCCCGACAATCACAAAACAACCAAAACAGCAGTGTATACTTTTTTCTTTACAAGGTTTGATACCTACTTCTCAGGGAAAAAAACTATGAAAAGGAAACTGCAAATACTTGTCGTTTTTAGTTTATTACATACTGCAATTAGTCACTGTAATTATACGGAAAAGGATAAATCAGGACTGTTTCACCCCAGGTTGGCCTTAGGTGAGGACGAAGCAGGCGGTATGACTTTGGCAGCCCTGATCCGTTTTGCTGGTTCGTTTCCACTTTCCTTGCCCCTCTATTTTAAACAAACATTCTCTAACAAAGCTTCATTACCACGGATCAGCATTTAATAGAATGGAAGCACACAACAGAGCAAAGACCACGGTGTTGGTCTACTTTATACCTGCCATTCTCATCTCCTCTGGGCTTTTCTGGTTCTTTCCAAATCTGCATGGAGCAGTACAGAAGAGGAAGGAGATATAAAGGGCAAGAGGGAGCAAACCCATTTCTCGCCTGATGAAGCTGGCTCTCTGACTGCTTCTCCAGTGTTCCCCGCAGTGAGCGCTCTGATAGCTTGGCCTCCCATCAAAGCCAATTCGTTATGTAAGGATGCCTTTATGTCCCCTTCCTCAAGGAAACTTTCCTTACTATTTACACCAGCTCTTGATCCTTTCTTTCTCTGCAACTTGAATCTTCGTTGCCCAGAACTCATCGCTAATTGAAGGTTACCTTTCAGGGTCTGCTTTCTGCAACCGAAAGGGGTACAATAGCTTATTTGACTATTTAAGGCTTGAAAATGTGCTAACAGAAGTTGAACACACTCTCCTCTCTTGGGTAGATTATAAGATATGTTAAGTGAGTCATTTGTTTTCTCTAAACACAGGATGGACCCCACAGGCAGGAATTTCAAACTGGGTAGTAAGTGAGGGTCATGGTATGTGGGGGGCTACTTGGGGGTTAGTGGGAACTTGTCAGGCGTCCGCACATCCCTTCATGACGCGGTCACCCTATTTCAAAGAATGGCCCTGATTTTCTGGTGAGAAATAATATGTGTTTCTGCAGATAAATCAAATCTCTAACAGCAATACTTTTTTTTGACATCCCAGGAAATTTGCTTCAAATGAATTACAGTAAGCTATTTTTTTTTCCTTCTGGGCAGAATACTATTTGCAGATATCTGCAAATTTGAGAAGAGAGCTTGTTTTCTAAATGAAACTATACTGACATCAAGGAGAAAAGTACACACACACACACACACACACACACACACACACACACTCACACAAAATTCCTCCAAGATTTCATCCTGATTCAACTACCTGTGTTATACATAATACCTGATGAAAATCTCACTGAAAATGCATCCGTTTCTGTTAAACTTTAAATTGCCATTGCTTGGGTACACTCCTGAGTGTATGTGTGCGTATAACTTTTGTCCCCTTTATCTAGGATGGATCAGAATAAATATTTACCTACAGCTAACTAAAATTCTGTTCATATGCCTTGATGATATTTAGATTATTTAACAGATATCTCAGAAACTGTTTAGAATTTGATTTTTAATACAATGCTAATATTACTGAGCCCCCTAGTTACAGTATTTATTACAACCACCACTTATCATGTTTACTGTATGTCAAGCTCTTTTCCAAGCTTTTACATTAACTCAGGTAATCTTCCTGATAACACTAGGTGGGGACATTGCTAGGTGCCAAGTTCCCCGGGTCTAAGTGATGGGGCAGGCAGGGTCCCCCACACAGGCCACCTGGCCCCGGAATCAATGCTCAGACACACTCTGCTATGGCTGCATTAAAAATGCCTCTTTCTTATAACTCCCAATAGTTCGCTCATCCTGGCTTCTTGAGTGCTTGAAAACTGAGTTAATGAAGAAGCAACTGCAATAAACAATGCAATTGTGCCACCCTTAAAAATTGCTAACTTCTAACCTTCAAGCAGGTGTTATAGAGCAAGTCTGGGCTTGTGCCACCCTCCCCCCTACCCCCGCCAAAAAGTATGCTTTGCATCTAAGGCATTAATGGGATTTTGAAAAATGCAAATCGATGTCCTCACTTAAAAGTGAAAGGTAGCAGAATAGTCCACCCCAAAATATGACTGTAGGAGTTCAGGACATGCCACCCCGAATTGTGCCACTTTGGTATCTATTGATTATTTTGAGCTGTAAGTACTTGAAAAACAACAATGCAGGGAGAAGCTTTCTCTGAACTTCCCTTATCTGCATAAAGACAGATCCTCTGAGAGGAGCTCGGTTGTCATAAATCCCCTCCCGGGGAGTTCCATCAACCAGGGAAGGCAGACTTGTCACAGGAGAGGAGACTAGGAGTTGACATCACACTCAGATACACTTTGTCACAAACCATCATACCGCCCATCAGTTTATTTTTCCTAAAAATCATTTCCTCTCCCCTAAGAGGCCAATATCACCCTCCCCTTTCTCTCTGAAGATGGTATTTAAGTTTAAATTCTAAGCTACCTCAGGCAGATACTAATTTTTTCCTGGGTATTGCGCATGAATACATGAGGTATACATGTTGCTAAACTTCTGTTTGTTTTTCTCATGCTAATCTGTCTTTTATTACAGAGGTCTGGGCTAAAAACTCAGAAGGGTAGAAGGAAAATTATCTTTTCCTCCTCTATAAGTCTTCATGGTCTGTGGGTGCCCTGGGACAACTAAGTTTAAAAAAAATGTTAATGAAGAAATTGGGCATTCTGGAGGTTACCGAGCAGACCTTAGGACTCAGGAGAAAGTAAGACAGGAAGGTTTGTTTTAAGGAGAGGCTGAAGCCTATGACAGGCAATGACAAGCATCGGCTTCTGTTTGAACAGTCTGAAAACAAGGCTTCAGACAAAACACTTTTCCCAAATGGAGTCAATGCTCGATTAGACACAGGCACAGGGTATGTACTGTGGAGGATACCAGCTCTGTCAGTTCTCCAGAGTCATCGGTGGGCATTTTCCTCAGCCCGGGGCCACTCTGATACAACACACTCAAACCCAGGGGTACTCCAAGACTATGCTCAAGAGTCACTCATCCACGTTTGCCATCTACTTCCCGCATAGCCACTGCAGAGCAAAAAAGTGAGTCATCCACAAAAGAGCTCCTCTCAGCGGTGGCTTGGAATCAGGAACTGATAATCTGCGTTGAAGTAAATTGAAAGATTTTCCCACAGTTTTACCTAACCATACCACAATTACTGGCATAAACTCCCCTTTTGGCCCCAGTACGAACATTTTTACTCTGAGTTAGCATGTGGAGTGAGGCGTAATAAAAATGTCTGAGCTCTGGGCTGCTCTCAGCAACATCTATTAATCTGAGCTTCTAGCTTCCTTAATAAAGAACAGTAACTAAGGTAAGAATTGGAGGCACTCATTGGCATTGAGACTGCTCACAATTTCTCCCTCTTCAGTGATTATTTGAGTGCTTTAAAAGCATTGCTTCTGTCATTGCTTTTCAGGGCAAGACAGAGGAGAGGTCGATTTTCCAATGATTCTTTTGACTTGGCATTTACACCTAGACTTTCCACTGCTTTCAAGTCTCAGGTTTGGGGCTTGAGAGGTTTTGTACGGAGAACAGCAGCTGTTCAGCCCCAGCTGATACCTGCTCCGGGCTGAAGGAGAGAGGGATGGGGTGAGGACAATGGGATTATCGGGAACTGGGTCTCCTCTTTTTTCAATTAGTATCAAGACTTTGTTCCTTTAGGTCCTGGAAGCCCTAGAATGGCTGTCCTGTGGAGGGAGACCTGTGTTGATAATACAGGTGCAATTCAAAAGAAATGAGTTTTTTTTTTTTTTTTTGGTTATTTTGAAAAGATGGAGATGGAGAGAGGAGGGCAATTCTATCCTTAAAACAAAACAAAACAAACCATAATGTTGTCTTTTCAAAAAGCAGGTGGTTTGTAAGCCCCCTGACAGCTTGGAGGTCCTAATTCTAAAGCACAAGTAGAAAGCTTAGGTGCATATGGTGTGGTCCCAGCATCAGAGAAGGTAGGGCACCTTCGTGAGGACTTCCATTTTATACAGGTGGGAGGGCGAGTGTGAGGAATTAAAGGACCATCCCATCGATAAAGCAAAATCTCCACAAAATCAGATTCTGTCTACTGTCTAAAGACCCTCCAGTTGAGCTCTAACATAAAATGAAAAAAAAAAAAAAAGGTAATAAGAACAGTGAAGTTTCCTTTCAATAAACAAACCTTTCGACTCTCCACTCAGTGTATAGAAACACACTTGTTGACTCCAAATATAAGACGAGAGCACAACAGCTTACTAGTTTGAAGACTAGTTCACTACTTGCTCAACACTCTCAATGAAACTACTTTACAAAATACAACACACTACGAGACAACAACTTTGAAAGAACCTACAGAATTAAGAAGGAATAGTAATAGAACATTTTCGTGGTTTCCATGTTTCTCCAATATTGGCCCACACTTCTGATTTAATCAAGGCAGCTTGTTTCTGTGCAGCTTTCAGCAGACACAGATATTCTGCTGACCCTAGAACACATTATTCACATTTGAAGCAATTTTCATGTAAATGATTGTGCTTTTAACCTCCCAGGGCCATTCGAATGTTTTCTGAGACACTGGCTGCTTTAAGTTCTTTCTTAGCATGCCATGTGTTTCATTTCTGGGCAGAACAGATGACAGGCTGGGCGTTGCGACAGGAGTTTAGTTCATTTCACTAAGCCCTGTCAGGAGAAGTGAAGCGATGGGGCTGAGAGGGCCCGTCCCAGCCCAGCGTTTTTCCTTCTTCCCTAACAGAAAAAGCAAAACATGCTGTGTGGTTTTGCAACTGGGCAAGTTGAGAAATATTTTTAAGCTTTCTGCTTTGCCAAGTGTTTTAGAAAAAACTCTTTTCTCTCTATTTCTTGCCAAAAAAGATTACCCCTTAAATATTTGTTCCCATATCTGGCTACATGTCCAGGATTTCTTCTTTTCTAAGAATAAATAATTTTTCTGGTGTATAAAAATGCCACTTGCTCTAGCAGATTAAACATCTCTTTATATAGAAAAAGCATTTGAAACATTCCATCGGTGGGTCTAAGGAAAGATCTTTATTTAATATGATTTTTTAAAATTATTTTCGATGAAATATTTGGTCTTTGAATTCTTCTTGTTACTCTCAGTGGAAAGTTCAAGCTTGTTTTATAACACTTTCAATTCTACTTTTTCTCTCACTGCCCTTATTCTATTCCCTTTTACTAGAAAGCATTAAACAAGAATTAATTTCTGTCTTTGACCAAAATAATATCTTGAGAATGATACCAAAGAAAGGGAACCCTCTGGGTTCCATTCTCTATTAACATATTTAGCTGGAGTTAAAAGGGTTCAGCTGTCAGGATTTCAAGAACTCCCGCATTAAAAAAGTGTGAACGTGCAAATTAGCTGTCAAGTTTAACAGAAAGTGAATAATTCAGCCTAGAGCTGACTTGTTTCCATTTCTCGTGTCCAATTGATCTTGCTGTTAGGTAAAGCAAGACACATAGGAACGCTGAAAAATAGCAATTTGTGAGGAGTTGGTTCAGTATTTTCTTTGTTACCAGCTATAAACAGTAATTACATTCACAAAGTCAAAAAGCTAATAAATAGCCTGAGAGTTGAAAATACAGGACAAAACGGTATCGTGCATGAAAAAGCAATAATAGCTGTACAACTAAAATGTGATCAATATTCATAGAGAAATAAACTATGTGGCACTAGCTCTCATAAAACCCCTAACGACCTGGTGATATACACTACCGATTTAAAGCTTAACATTGGGCAACTTAACATATAGTTATTAGTTATTGATATTTAATAAATCAACGTAAGTAAGTCTACTGTATGCAAAAAGCATTCTAAGCTGATGTGTAACTGTTCTTGCTAGTTAGCTGGTTAATTTTTAAAACATCTGTGTGTTCGTTAGTATGTAAAGGAGTGTGTATGATCTGGATAGCGGGGAGCTGTGATCTTTTATAAAAGTTTCCCTCTAAACTTCCTGGCTTGCAAATCTTTGTCACTCTTTTTAAAATCTAAAAGCACAAGCTTATTATACTTAGAGAGTACATAAAAATGAGGACAGGCATACATTTCAGAAAGCGGACATGGCAATATGATTCTGAAATGTCATAAAGTTGCTTCAGAATAAACCAAGATTCTCTCAATGATTAATGATATGCTGAGAAACTGGAGGAAGGAGCATATTGTTGTGCTTGCCTTCAACCCACTGTCATCCTGCCATAAGTCGTACGAAATAAAATTCCATCCGTCTCCCAGCTTATTATCACATGGCTCTTTCC
>NW_011888873.1:1410466-1430392 GCF_000151845.1 Pteropus vampyrus | reverse complement strand
GAGAAAATATAAGGAAGTTAAGAAAGAAGAATATTTGCTAAAATCATTCATGAATCTGGCATGAAGTAGATTCTGAGTGTTTCCTAATCCTTGACCTGTGCTAGCTATCTGAAGTGGCATTGAACAACTGGGAATATGTACTTATGAGGTCCTTACCTAGATGTACACTACATGATGCCATCACACAGCTACGCAACCTTCAGCACGGGTCAGCACCCTCCTTATCTAAAGAGCCACTGCGAGCTTGGTGATGAGCAGCTTGAGCAGCTTGGGCCGTTTGGGCATGGTTGGTACCAGCTCCCGTTTCCTCAGGGGGATCTCATTTACACCCATCTATGAGAGCAGCTTGGTCTGAACCTGAGATCGCGAGATCAGATGGTGGGGAAGGTTGAGGTTTTGTACCGTTACTCTGAGATACGCTGTCTCTTTTAAATTACCATATTTTTACAATTATTTTCATTCATTATTACTTTTCTATAGCATCCTAGTAAGATAGGCTAGTTTTATAACATGTTGCTTAGAGGAAATTTGCAATTGATAAGTCATTCGACCTCACTAAATTTTGGCACAGCATGAAAACCTAGAATGTTGTAGCTTTCTCTCTCTCTCTTGCATACCCACTAGATCCTGATACCCTATTGTTTTGCAAAGACTGCTCGACTTGCTCCCTAGGATAATGGAGAACAGGACTAATAACCCCTCAATCAAGCAGTCTCAAACCAGGCTATGATCCTGTAATCGTTTATTCCACATTGTCTTTCACTCCTGAGGATGAAGACGCAGCTGAACGCGTGACCTGTGATGACTGACCGCCTCCTTTCAGTATACACACCCAGTAGTTTAGAACTCTTGTTTCCTTGCTTTGTAATCTACCGAACTACTTTGCATTCCTCTCTCCCACTCCCACAAGTTCTGTTAAATAGGGTTCAAGTATTAACTGAGTGGTTGGATAAAGCAAACTTACAAGTCATTACATTATTACTCCTTCTTTACCTCCTTCCCTTTCCCTTCCTCCCCCTCTTGCGCCTGCTCCTGCTCCTCCTTCTCTTCCTCCTTCTTTTTGTTATTCTGTCTCCCACTTTTGCTTCCTAAAAGTTCATGGGTTGCATGCTATTATATAACTATACACTTACACTGTGATCATGTGAATGCTCACATACCTCATTGTACAAGTTATTGCAATCCTGTAGGATTTGGAAACACATTGGTTCCATGCAGCCTTTTCGAGGGTCCCCAAGACTACTCAGTGGGCATTGGGTCTAGTTTTCTGTACCACTCAATCAGTATATGACTCTGGTTATATTATATTTAGTAGAATACTAGCTTAATATTTGGGGAGAATTAAAATTTAAATATTTTCATAGGTAAAAGACCAAGATGCAACAGACAAGCAGCATTGTACTTTTTGGCTCTTTTTAACTGGTATATTTTATTTTTAAGCATATACTACTCCTGACACACGCACAATTTGAAGATACCAACTCAGGCTGCCTGAAGAGTGCATATGATAAAAGGTTGTTTCTGCGATTTCTTTAGTTATTATCTCCTGGCCAGGGCTCTTACTGCTATTTTGGCCTTTCTGAGAAGTGGGGTAGCTCTCACTGTCCCCAGTCTTATTTTTATTCACTTCCACTCATCAGCAAAACCTCAATTATATCTTTCCTCATTTTATACCATGGAGAAGGCAGCAGAAGGAGAAGTCAGAGAAGAACTCACACAATAACAGATGCACAGGGGGTACACAGCAAGTGGCTTTTGATTAGGGTCACCTTTAGGCAAGATTTACGGGAGAGAATGTTTTCTCTACACTTAAGTGGCTTGAAAAGTTACAGAAAGATGATTCCTTAGTGACATGATTCAAACACGCTTAGCTGTTTCTGAAATCACCATAGGTGTGTTTTTAAGGTTGTTTTTCAGAAACGTGATGGATTTCTGTGGGTGCACGTGGCCTCTTTCATCTGATTAGACTTACTCAAGTAAGAATGAAGACTGCGACAAACTATGACAAGCTAAGTTCATCCTGGACTGACATAAAGTTAGGAATGTCCAGTAAAATATTCCTGTGTGGAGTTAGGCCCTGGAAGAAAACAGCACTTTGCAAGAAGACTTTTTTCCCCCATCGACCAGACTGTCCCCTACATGAGTCGCAGCCTGTAGGCTTCAAGCTATAAGCTGAAGACATGATTTTTTTGTGATGTAATGATTTGAATTTAGTTGCAAATGTTTGAATGTCAGCTCAAACATGCTTGCAATGATTTGATTGGAATGGACGAGAAGATGCTAGTTCACGTGCTCAGGGGTGCCTGACCTCTCTCGGTAAGAGCACCATAGAAGAGAGGGCACTCTGTCCTCCCTCGGGGACACCTAGAGACTCTGCAATGATACCATTGCTGGTCCCCGCTTCAGCCCCACATCAGTGAGTGAGACCCACGGGTGTTAAGGCCGATGGCTTCTCCTTGTCCTCTCTCAGCATACACTGCTCCGTGCCTGAAGTCATGAAGATGTGGCCCTTTGCAGTCTCCTGGACCAGAGATCCTTGCATTTCTCCCGAGTGTGGTCTAAACTGTGGTAAGAACTGAGGCACATTTTGTGAGTTCTGGGGTAGTCCACTTTGAGATAGAGAGGCCTGCTCTCGGTGACACTGTGAAACTAGGGAATTGGGATGTAACCACACGACATCTAGATATGTGACCCGGGCTTCCTCAGTGAGGACTGGGCTCTAATGAAGTACGGCTGAGTATGCGAAGCGGGTCGCTAGGAGTAACTGGCTCCTTTTTATAGGAACCTCCTCCACCCACGTATGCCACCCAACTAGGCCTAGTCTTTCAGGAAAGCTCTTTGACTTGTGCAGTTTGTTCTTGAAAATATGTTCAGGGTTTAGTGTCCATACATCTTATTTTTCCATATTTACATCTGCTTCTGGAACCTGAATGAAAGTGAGATGGAGAGCAGAACTCTGAATCCCTTTAAAGACTGTCGAATCTCCCTGCACACTGAAGCAAAGCAACCTCCACGGCGGGCTCAGACTGTCACGGGAGGGCCCACGGGCAATCCTGGGGAGCTAAACACTGATGGCGAGAGAAGATTTAGTATGGATTTTGTATACGCAGCTTGTCATTGGTGACATTTTAGGCATAAATAAAGTTGATTTGTTAACCACCTCAAAATAATTGTCCCATCCAATTAGATTTTGCTACTGAGCTTATTCATCCGTGTGTTTTTGTTTGTTTGTTTTTGTTTGTTTGTTTGTTTGTTTGTTCGTAATACAAGCAGTGTACTGAAAAATTATAGCTAAACCTTATTGTTAGAGCTGGTTTACATTTCACCTTTGACTACTAGAAAATTTCCCTAGGCTGCTTCTGGGGGCTAATTTATCGATGAACTTCTGTGCTCTCCTGCATGAAGAAGCATCTTTCCACCTGAATAAGCAACGGGCTCCACCTACAGTATTTTTAGAAGAGAATCTGCGGAAGGATGCTAGAAATCCCCACAACTAAACTGGTGTTCTTTCTCAAAAGTGGCAGGCAGTGGCCAAAAAAGTGTTGAGAAACATGGCCCTGCTTGCTACAGTTATGGGCTGCTTTTATTTAATACACATTTAGAAACTTTGAGTAAGACCTTTTAAATAAAAACTGGTCCCTGATAAAACCATAGAATTTCACAGCCACCAGTAGGGCTCAGGGACCATGTTGCCATTAGCTAACTTCCATGGGTGGGGCGAAGGGAGCACACTGAACTACCCAGCCTTCCTGGGATGCAGAAGATGCTGCAAGCCATCTGAGGAGAGAGGCACTGGAGCCGACAGTGTAAATTGCTACTGGAACACCACTGAGGACTGGGCCTGTCCTGGACACCACAGTCAGAGGTGAGAAGGCCTGATGTTGCTGCCAAAAGCGGCCCCCAGGCATTGCCCCTGCTCTGAGCCACCTCTGGGAACAGCAGAGACTTTCAGAGAAGATTTAATTGCTTTGAGCTTCCTGCCTTCTTGATATCCCACTGAGACTAAGCCTTGAGCAAGAAGGGAATAGAGCCTGAGTGTTCTATTAAAGAACAACAAGAAAGAAAGAAAAAGAAAGTAAAAAAAGGGACAATTTTCACCTGAAATCTTGATGGGATTGGACACCAGAGCTGATTATATATACCAATTAGTTAATAACATGGACCTCTGACTCCTGGCCATTCTGGCTCAAAATTACAGAGGCAAATGTGTTAAGTTGTGTAACCATAGAGTATATAGACTTTTAGACCAGTACAATTTTATGAAGTAAAAAACTATAAAGATAAATTAATTCAATGTATGCATTAAAGTATGATCAGTAATTTTGGAGATGTTGCAGAGGCTGAAGCAGACTGGTTTTCCAGAAGTTTATGAATCTAATAGAAGGCTTTCAGTTGCCTGTGTAGGCAAAACAAATACAGAGATGGAGACCAAAGCCCTTAATGCAAACATAAAAAAGAGAAACAGCATGCCTAGCAAGTGTATACCCATTAAGTTCCTTATAAACAAAAAATTAGAAGTTATTCTTTGGGGATTGCTGCTCACCTGCTGTCCTAGCTGGGTGCTATGGCTTCATTTTCTGTCTACAAACACAGGTCAGGCTGGTTGCTAAGTGTATTCATTGGGGAAATAGTAAACTATTCAAATGTGACCACTTTTATGGATACGTGAAAATACCACACTCGGATCCCATCAATATATTATGGAAAGACCCTAGGCTGTAGTGGGCTGTCCCAGATGCTGGAGTGTCACACACACATCCAGGTTAGATGCCACTCAATAGACACGTGACTTTGAGCAAGTTATTTAACAGTTCTCAAGTCATTCCTCGTGTATAAATAAAAAGGGTGAGACAAAGTACCATTTTAAGTGTCAACTATGTCTATCGAATATGCACAAATTATAAAATTCCATTTAATTTTATCATCATCAAATTGTGGGCTTAAATTTGCTCATAATTCCAACAATACTGTCTCTTTTCCATTGGAAAATGTCAAGAACTTAAAGCACACCTGCATCCAGAATCTACACCCCTGAAATCATGTATTTGAAAAGAATCTCACAAATTCAATAGCATCATATTACCTGTCATAATGCAATAGCTAAGCTGATCAGCATGCTCTGTTCCAGTCACGCGGCAGAATAGAAAGCTCTAGAGTGGGTCAGTGGCTGCCATGGAGTCCCTAACTCTTGATCTTTATTGAAGTTTACAGATAAACTTGGTGTACTTTTTGCATAGTTACTTTGTGTCATATTGAAAATAAATGAACTAATTTCAAAGTAACAAACAAGCACCACTTTCAACCACATTTCCTAATCAGTTGCTCCTTTGAGAATGAAATGCTCCCTCTTGGTATAGTGAGTAGTGCTCAGGAGTGACAGTGAACTTAGATAGAAAATATGGCTCTTTATTTTGTCTTTTGGCTTTCACTCATATTTTTTCTTTTTCATATTGTTTTTCTCTCTTCTCCAAGATCTTAGGTGGGTGTTGAAATTCAAAGAACTTAAAGCACACCTGCATCCAGAATACATATAAGGCACTTCAAGCCATTAAAAAAAGTTTCCGACATGGTTTCTGTCTCAAAAAGTTTATAGCCCCGTGTAGGGAGAAAAACATGCCACATGAAAAGGTCATGATATAGGATTTAAACAAGGCCTCAAACGAGTCATGGAGGAATCATTATATAACATGGGTGCTTCAATTAATTGCTAAAGGAACGCCATTAGCTCTCACCACTAGATTAGTTTAGAAAAGAGAGAAATCCATAAACTTTCCTGTTAAGATGGATTGAGATAGGGGGCAGGGGAAAAAATAAACTATTTGAAAAGAATGTATATGGTATAGTCAGTCTGGATGCAAGGGCCAGTGCTGAGGATCAGGGGATGAGGAAGAGCGAAGACAAACTGAAATGAGACAGGCCTGAGAAAAAGTGAGATGAACAGGTCAGTGATAATTTTTGGCATTGCTAAATTAGGTGGTGAAGGAGCAAGAAATAGGCATCCTTAGTCAAATTCAATCTCTGACTAAGCTTAAGAAGGACAGATTCAGGGGTGGGAGGGGCAGAAGAGGCAGCTGTCCAGTTGTCCTCAAAAGATGGTTAAGGTGCTCAGAATGCAGGAGGTATATATTGACCACAGCAGAGACAAAGTGTGCATGTATGTGTGTCTCCACAGTATACATGCATGTAAGAGGATGGGACCTCTGAGTGCAGAGGGACTGCAGAGACAAAAGAAGCCAAGGAAAGGTGCCTGACATTCCCCAGAAGCAGCTTAGGCACAGGAACAATTGGGACACATCCAAGATGCTTTGGAGAAGGGTTTTTACTAGAGTCAGTAGCTACAAACAAGTAAAATTGCCTTTATAGGGAGGTGAAATTTAGGGATATTTAATTATCTAAGGCAGTTTTATTATCTCAGGCCACGGTAGTTTTAATTCCCCAGGAAGCATTTGACAGTCTGGAGACATTTTTGGTTGTCAGAACCTGGGGTGTTGAAAAGGATGCTAAACTGGTACCTAGTGGGTAGAGAACAGGGATGCTGCTAAACATCCGACAGTGTGCCGGTGAGTGTCTCACAACAAAGACTTATGTGGCCCAAAATATTACTAGTACCAAGATTGAGAAACCTAGTTGAGAGGATCCTAGTGAAAACAAAGCACTATCTTAAATTAAACTACATTACTTAGTTACAAAACAGTACTGTATCATTGACAGATATTAACATTATGCATTTATTAAATACGAATTGGAGCTACAATTATTATTGTGTTTGGAATTTTTTAATATAAACATCTACTGCAACAGACTTTTAAAAGACTATATTCAGCTTCATCACCCTTTTGTGATAAACTAAAAATACTTCTGTGCAAATCATGCCAATGGAAAGTAATGATACGCTGAGGGCAGTCCTTTTCTGAAAGAATTCAGATATGAGTAGAATTTGCCTTAAAAAAAAGATTAAAAGAGGTGACAACTTAATTAAACCCAGCTACTGGTCTCATTTCATATTTGTCTTTCTAAACTGCTAATGAATTCTAACTCATTTAGTCACGACAAAATATATATCCTGAAGAATCTGTATTCTTTTTGAGGTAATCAATGGGTATTTATCAGACAAGAAAATATTGCGTGTCTATTATTCAGAATATTTGATCTTTAAAATGGCATTAATATGCCATGTTTAAAATACTAGGGGAAACCCCAGGCAAATGTATAAAGCAACTACTGAGATGAAAGACATTTCACATGGGGGGAACTGACCTCAGAACCAGTTAACACAGCCATGAGTTCTTCATGGGTTGCTACAGCACATTAGCCACAAACAATTTCTATCCTAGGAAGTACAGTTAGTGCAGCTACTGGTGCATAATAAATATTTGATCCTAATTAGACCTAATGAATGAATTTTAATTGAGTATCCACTATGCTTTTGTAGGACACTGACCCACAAATCCAAAAAAAAGAAGGTGTTGGGGGGTTGTGTATATACAACCATAGCCATTTTAATGCCACTACTAACATTATTCATTCATTTCCCTAAATCATTTAATGATGATGAAGAATTGTCTGGAAGCCTCTTTTAAAAGATAGGTTGTGGTAGAACACACACACACACACACACACACACACACACACACACACACACACAATCAGGAGAATTCTAAATTGCATAAAGATCCAATATGGTGTACTTTGTAATAAGAAAATTTCTTTTAATTGATTTCAATTCATGGAGAAATTCAGGTAAAATATGCTTTCTAAAAAATTTAATCTGGCAAATTTTAATTAGAGTACTAATTTGAAATTTGACAAGTTCAAATTTATTTTAAAGATTATTTAGAAAACCACCCCTCTCAAATAAAGTAAAAAGGATAATTTCATCTTAGGGAATTAAAAAAGTAATGTCTTGTGTACTCTTTACTTTCAGTAGAATAATTCTTATCCTCTTAGAATGCAAAAATATTTAATCAGCATTGTCCAAAAGACATATTTGTAACAAATACTTTCAAATAAAATGAAAAGTTAAATTCTACGATTTCTTTCTTTTCTTGTAAAATCACGACACCATTGGATCTGAGTTTCTAAAATTATTCATCTGCCTTTTAAAAAAATCACCCTTTATATAGAAATATATCTCTATATAAAATCACAAAATCTATTAAGATACGTTGATCTATTATATTATAGAGTCATGTAGCTGTATAGTTTAACCAACTGTGTAAGGTTGGCCAATGTCTGTAACCCACAATCCTTCAATTTTAGTGGCTGAACACAGTAATATTAAATATCCAGTGCAGGTCAGCAGGGGGCTGGGAGGTTGGGGGAAGCCTCTGTTCCAAAGAGTCATTTAGGAACAGACCTGGTAGGTCTGACACCCAGACCATCCAAGCAACCATGCTCCTTTCCCTTTGTGACTGACACAGTCTTGCTTTTCATAGCAATCACATAGCAATCATGGGAAAGATTTGATTAGCGTCACCTGCACCTTTGTCTTGACATGAAGAAGAGTCATTGTCACCTAGAATGAGACTATAGATTCTATCATCCTTGGACTATATCAGAAATATGTTCCTTTAAATTATTCAAAAGGAAAAGTCATACAAAAAAATAACAGGCACCAGAGTTGGACATGGAAGAGAGTTTTCACGTCATAAAATACACAACTTGAAATTTGGCATACACATCAGATCCTGACTCATGCCAGTCATGTTTTTACTAGCAGCCGGTAGCAGAAGAAGATAGCAGGATAAAAATTCTCACAGAGCTTTAAGTAGCTACAAGTCTTGAAAACCCAGATTTGACTGTCAATCAGAGGCCAGAGCACCCATTAACTTAGAGCGCAAGGACTAAAGGTCTGATTTCGACCATCTTACCATTCAGCAAACATTACTCCATGCAGAACCCATCATTAACACCATTTTGAACTAATCACAATCATATTTATTCTTTGAGGACCTTTCCTTCTGCCTGTAAAGAAGGAAATGGTTTTTTACTCCTCATATCTTACTTGGGGTCAAAATCTTATTTGTACATCCCACTTATCTTCATCTCATACTCAGTTACATTTATTATAAGAACAAATTTAACTCTGAATGTCAGAAAACAGATATGAAGAAAATATCAATGTATTATCTAATGCTAAATAACATGCAAAATAAAATTTTTTTAAGAGTCCCAGATTTTTTAAAATGTTATGTTTTAAAGAAACCATAAAATCAAGGCAGCTTGATGTGAAATGAATGAAAACATCCAGGAATTTTAATTGTGTGCAAATTATTTAGACCAGGGGTTGGCAGAATAGAAGTCAAATCAGCTGAACTCTTTATTTATAGCTTCCTGGAGAGAGGATGTTCCAAGAGTATCAAACAGAAGATCCTCAACAGAAGATCTTAATCCAGCTCATGATTGTTATTTTGTTTGTGGCAACAAAAATCATTATTCACATTAGAACATGTATCTCTGTAAAATTTAAAAATTACTGTAAATCAAATTAAAATCCTGTACTTCAGTAAAGTACAGTATAATTTTGCTATTTACATGGATTTTTTATGGTGTTTTTCAAAAACCTAGGCAGTTGATTTCTGAAAAAGAGAATATTTCACAAAGTTCACTCATTTTAGTCTAGGATTCTGGTTCTAGGTAGCTCATTCTCCAGAAAGAAATCATATCAGTCAGTTCCCAGAATTAAATATATACATATACTATCCAAAAACTCAAGTCCTGCTCATCGTTAGATAAGGGCTGAACTCTGTTTAACTTCAATTATGTGGTCAGCTTACAGAAATCTATCTGCTATGTGTGCTTATAGGTAATATAGGTTAACACCGAGAGCAAGATCCTAAAGAGGGTTTCCATTTCTCCACTGTTGGGTGGTTTCCTCATTGAACTGCATGGAAAAGCAGAAAGCACACTGTTCAGGGTGCCTGATTTTCTACTAGAAGACTTTAAGACACTGTCAAGTTTAGCTCACTTCTCTAGACCTCAGGGGCTTCTTTTATGACATAAGATATTTAGATCATACAAAGCCCCTTCGAGAAACATAATTTTATAAAGAGAAACATCTGATGGGTTATGTTGTCATTTCATAATGAGCCTCAGAAACAAGACAGGAAATTCATCTATGTGAAGAAGGAAGAGCAAGGCAAAATACCCTTAACTGGTTTTTCAAATTTTGATTTCCAGGTAAGAAAAACACACATATCAAATTTCAGTCTTTAGTTGTACATTCTAACTTTTAGAGATTTTTATTAATGTTCTTTTTCATTGTTAAATTGATATTCAAGGGATTTTAGAAACTAATGCCTTTGTAAAATAATTTCAAGAAATGAACATAGTATTTATCTTTAATGTCACTTGCTTTGTACCAACATGACAATTGTATTTTAACAGTTATTATTCTGAGTTCTTAAAAATTAAACCACTGTATCCTTCAAGGTAACAAAATCACTACACAAAGGCACAAAAGTCTAGCAAACAGAAATCTATTTGGTATAGGATTGCTCCATATTGTATAACACATCACAGAGAAAAGGGTATAAATTAGCTCAGCTATTTCAAGTCTTTTAAAACTTCTTCTTTCCCTCCAGTTAGATCTACACGACAGGATGGTAAATATGAGGTTCAAGTATTTAAAGATGATATCCATAATGGTTGTCTCATTTTACTCTTATAGAAATTTCTTTCAAGCAACAGCTTATACAAATTGGTTGGCCCACTAATGTGAATGAGTGTAGTATGTGGAAACTGTTATAGATCTTTAATACAGAGAATGATGACCAGAATATAGACTTTTATATTTGGTATATGACGATTGTGTAGAGGCTGTTGTTCATAACATTGCTGACGTCAAGGCATGCAATTGTTTACACGATTAGTAAGAATGGTGGTGTAGAAACTCTCAGGCCCTAATCCACAAATTACCAGTGAGTCAGCATAATTTTGCTTGTGCTACATGTCAGTTGTATTTTCTTGGACTAAATATACTTATTGATACCTATTTCAATGAAATAACCTATAAATATAAAAGCATTTTTCTTCTGGATATCATCATGGTTTGTATACAAATACTCAACGGTCAGAATCATCTGCAGGAAGCGCTCTAAGTTACAGTGCTCGGTTTATAGACCTGAATATATGTATTCCATCAGACAGTGGCATTTATGTACTCTCAGTCCAGTGGCCTTGGAATATATGACTACTGGGTATATAGGGTAAAATAATGTGTAAGTTTAAATCAATAAAAAGGGTATCAACCATGAACAAAAAGAAGCACTTCAGTCTTTTATTAAATATAACACAAAAGACTTTCTAGCATTATACCACTCCACCAAATTGCTCTTGTCAGGGGCACAAGCAATCTCCAAATTGTAAAATTCACTAGCCAAGTTTTGGTTGTCATCTTACTTGATCACACCTCCTCCTCTGATACCCTTTCTTCTCTTGGCTTCCAGTACCCTGTGCCCTCTTGCTTTTCCTTCTCTCTCCCTGGACATGCCTTCTCTGTGTCATTGCTTGGTTTCTCCTCTTCTTCCTAACCTCTCAATCCTGACGTGTCCCAAAGCACTAGACACCCATGGAGACCATCTCCTTTATCTCCACCCTGTTCTCAGCCATCATCCTCTTTCACCTGGCTATCACAATGGCTTCCTAATTAGTCTCTCAGCTTCCACCATTTCCTTCTTACAGACTACTCTCCAGTAGCTGTCAGGGTGATCTTTTCATAGTGTTAAGTGCCCTCTGATCTCATCTCTTTTTCTCTGTTGGCTGAAGTCAGGACAGCCTCCTTGCTGTACCCTAAACAGGGAAGCCATGGTTGTCTTAGAGCTTTTGCAGAGCAGTTCCTTCTGCCTAGAACACATCTCCCCCAGATAGCCATAGGGATAACTCTTCACCTCCTTCGAGCTCGACATTTAAAATTCTAAGCTGCACCGTCCTCAACACATTCTCTAGATCCTCTTAGCCCTGCCATATTTTTAAAGCATTCTTTCTTATTTACTATGTAATTTCTTACAATGTTTATCTTCTATTGTTATTTATCCCCAATGTAAGCTCTTTGGGGGCAAGAATTTTTCACTGTTGTTCACTGATGTGTCCCAAGCAATCAGAACAGTGCTTTGCTCTTAGGAGGTACTAGATTGTATCTGTGTGAGTGAATGATGATGCTATCTCTAGAGTGATGAGGAGATCAGTCTTTCCAAGTTCAGAAATGAAGCAACTCTGTGGTATGCCAAAAGCCTGCAGGAAAGATAATAGCTTCCTGCTTAAAGATATGAAGTAGGAGTTAAAACTTTTTCTGCCTAAAATAAGGAACGCACCTTTCAAGTAATAACCTAAGAAAGTTGATTGCTTTTTTCTCAGTAATTCTCACAATACCGCACATTATTAGGTGCTGCTGTCCTGTTTTCATAGATGAGGGCAAAGTGATCCATTTGATATGCTGGTCTCTCGGTATCTGCTGGTCTCTCAGTATCTGCAGGGGATTGGTTCCAAGATCCTCTTGGATACCAAAATCTTAAGATGCTCAAGTCCTTTATGTAAAATAGTGCACCATTTGCATAAAACTTATATTTATTTGCATATAAGCCACGGCACGGTGTGCCCACACATCACTTCATTCTCATGGATTCAGCGAAGTACTCAGTGTGTGGCAAATTCAAGTTTTACTTTTAAGAACTTTCTGAGATTTTTTTTTCTCTGAAGATTTTTGATCCACAATTGGTTGAATCTGAGGATGTGGAACTTGTGGATACATAGGGCTGACCGTGTCTAGAAATAAAATAAGGTTTGTGTGTGTGTCGAAAGGGAAGTGGTGATTGAATTACAAGACTATATGACACAGTATAGTCTTAATGACAGTGAATAAAGAGAACGTAGTGACAATAATTGACGGAATCTCAAAACAGTGAAGGAATAAAGGAGAGGAGACCTAAGAAATCTCTGAAAGAGATGAGTTTCCTAGGTGTTGAATGACTTTCTTTTCTTTACAATTTTTAAAGAATGTGGAAACTGAAATAATTTGGTAAGATTTAGCTGCACTTTGGATGAATGCTCTAAGAAGTTATTCCCAATGATAAATATTCAAAGATAGATAATGATTTTCCAGATGGTAAGTCTAGAATAAATCCATAAGATTTCATAGTTATAATTCTGTTAATTGCTTTCATGGTCTTATATTGCTATTATATTATTTTAAAGTTTATCGAATTTTGCAAAATCCTATATTTGTTATCAATATTTAAGTCAACTTTAGCAATTGATAAAGATTGATCTTCAACTTCTATGAAGTATTCTGTGCCATAGCAATTTGATATTCCAATGTAGTAAATTTCTGTTTTCCACTGCAAACTGGCTCATTGAAATGGTGTATACTCAAGGACAGCACAGGGTAAGGGTCTCCAACATCTCTTTTGATTTCTACTTTATTCAGCTTATTTCCATTCTCTATGCATGTCCAAATTTGACAGCTCTCAGGTTCAATTCATATCAGGAACAACTATGTGTACTTTGTTTAATGTTCATTTAATTGGAAATGACTCATCTTTTATCATTCTCTTTTACTCCTTTTTGTTACTGTCCATGGTTCAGCCAAATATGAGGAAGGAATAATATGAACACTTAACAAAACATAGCCATATAGACATCCACTTTCTGATTTCAACAGCATTTGGAAAAGAAATGCCATATAAGTGCTCAGCTGCCTTTTAGAAATGAGTTCATGAACAAATCCAGTAAAATAAAATCATGTAATGCATCAAAAACCGCATTTCCCCCTTTTTAGTTGCATACAGATATTTTTGTTTGAAAACACTGACATCCTTAAATCAACCTTTTTGCCAGTTTCAAAAAAAATGTTGTTGATGGTATTATAAGCAGCAGAAGAATTATTATTAACCCTACCCTGAATAATTTACCATACTATTAAAGCAGAAAATATTTTATTTTAAATGATTATCTCAGTTCCATAATAATAATTAACAGCTATAACCCCAACCACGAGATTTAGATAATGCGCGCGCACGCGCGCGCGTGCGCGCGCGCACACACACACACACACACACACACAATTTGTGTTGATCTATGGAAGAAATATATATTTTACATCGAAATGATGTATTTCTCTGAAATGAAGTTCAATGTGAGGAAGAAAACTTTAAACCTTTTCTTTCACTTTTAATTCCTTATATGCTTTGAAGCAAACACCTGAATATATGTCAAAAGACTTGAATTCATAGCTGCAATCAGTAAGGTCTTTATTCATTGAGAAGCTTTGTTTCAATATCACTCTGTTGGACTTTTTCTTTGGATGTTTATTTTAAAAATCCTTATTCAAAACTCAAATAAAATTTGCTCAAAGTCACGTTCATCTTTCATAGGTCATTTTAGAAATCACACTCCTTCAATATTTAAATAAGAGCAAATACAATACTGTCACTCTAATCCATGGGAAATTTATATATACCAGTACTGCTAGCTATCATTCTAAAGGTATTTTCCCCAAGAGACAAAGGCCATTTCATAAATTCATTGGCTGATACACTTTCTTCTCTTGGCTTCCAGTACCCTGTGCCCTCTTGCTTTTCCTTCTCTCTCCCTGGACATGCCTTCTCTGTGTCATTGCTTGGTTTCTCCTCTTCTTCCTAACCTCTCAATCCTGACGTGTCCCAAAGCACTAGACACCCATGGAGACCATCTCCTTTATCTCCACCCTGTTCTCAGCCATCATCCTCTTTCACCTGGCTATCACAATGGCTTCCTAATTAGTCTCTCAGCTTCCACCATTTCCTTCTTACAGACTACTCTCCAGTAGCTGTCAGGGTGATCTTTTCATAGTGTTAAGTGCCCTCTGATCTCATCTCTTTTTCTCTGTTGGCTGAAGTAAGGACAGCCTCCTTGCCGTACCCTAAACAGGGAAGCCATGGTTGTCTTAGAGCTTTTGCAGAGCAGTTCCTTCTGCCTAGAACACATCTCCCCCAGATAGCCATAGGGATAACTCTTCACCTCCTTCGAGCTCGACATTTAAAATTCTAAGCTGCACCGTCCTCAACACATTCTCTAGATCCTCTTAGCCCTGCCATATTTTTAAAGCATTCTTTCTTATTTACTATGTAATTTCTTACAATGTTTATCTTCTATTGTTATTTATCCCCAATGTAAGCTCTTTGGGGGCAAGAATTTTTCACTGTTGTTCACTGATGTGTCCCAAGCAATCAGAACAGTGCTTTGCTCTTAGGAGGTACTAGATTGTAACTGTGTGAGTGAATGATGATGCTATCTCTAGAGTGATGAGGAGATCAGTCTTTCCAAGTTCAGAAATGAAGCAACTCTGTGGTATGCCAAAAGCCTGCAGGAAAGATAATAGCTTCCTGCTTAAAGATATGAAGTAGGAGTTAAAACTTTTTCTGCCTAAAATAAGGAACGCACCTTTCAAGTAATAACCTAAGAAAGTTGATTGCTTTTTTCTCAGTAATTCTCACAATACTGCACATTATTAGGTGCTGCTGTCCTGTTTTCATAGATGAGGGCAAAGTGATCCATTTGATATGCTGGTCTCTCAGTATCTGCTGGTCTCTCAGTATCTGCAGGGGATTGGTTCCAAGATCCTCATGGATACCAAAATCTTAAGATGCTCAAGTCCTTTATGTAAAATAGTGCACCATTTGCATAAAACTTATATTTATTTGCATATAAGCCACAGCACGGTGTGCCCACACATCACTTCATTCTCATGGATTCAGCGAAGTACTCAGTGTGTGGCAAATTCAAGTTTTACTTTTAAGAACTTTCTGAGATTTTTTTTTCTCTGAAGATTTTTGATCCACAATTGGTTGAATCTGAGGATGTGGAACTTGTGGATACATAGGGCTGACCGTGTCTAGAAATAAAATAAGGTTTGTGTGTGTGTCGAAAGGGAAGTGGTGATTGAATTACAAGACTATATGACACGGTATAGTCTTAATGACAGTGAATAAAGAGAACATAGTGACAATAATTGACGGAATCTCAAAACAGTGAAGGAATAAAGGAGAGGAGACCTAAGAAATCTCTGAAAGAGATGAGTTTCCTAGGTGTTGAATGACTTTCTTTTCTTTACAATTTTTAAAGAATGTGGAAACTGAAATAATTTGGTAAGATTTAGCTGCACTTTGGATGAATGCTCTAAGAAGTTATTCCCAATGATAAATATTCAAAGATAGATAATGATTTTCCAGATGGTAAGTCTAGAATAAATCCATAAGATTTCATAGTTATAATTCTGTTAATTGCTTTCATGGTCTTATATTGCTATTATATTATTTTAAAGTTTATCGAATTTTGCAAAATCCTATATTTGTTATCAATATTTAAGTCAACTTTAGCAATTGATAAAGATTGATCTTCAACTTCTATGAAGTATTCTGTGCCATAGCAATTTGATATTCCAATGTAGTAAATTTCTGTTTTCCACTGCAAACTGGCTCATTGAAATGGTGTATACTCAAGGACAGCACAGGGTAAGGGTCTCCAACATCTCTTTTGATTTCTACTTTATTCAGCTTATTTCCATTCTCTATGCATGTCCAAATTTGACAGCTCTCAGGTTCAATTCATATCAGGAACAACTATGTGTACTTTGTTTAATGTTCATTTAATTGGAAATGACTCATCTTTTATCATTCTCTTTTACTCCTTTTTGTTACTGTCCATGGTTCAGCCAAATATGAGGAAGGAATAATATGAACACTTAACAAAACATAGCCATATAGACATCCACTTTCTGATTTCAACAGCATTTGGAAAAGAAATGCCATATAAGTGCTCAGCTGCCTTTTAGAAATGAGTTCATGAACAAATCCAGTAAAATAAAATCATGTAATGCATCAAAAACCGCATTTCCCCCTTTTTAGTTGCATACAGATATTTTTGTTTGAAAACACTGACATCCTTAAATCAACCTTTTTGCCAGTTTCAAAAAAAATGTTGTTGATGGTATTATAAGCAGCAGAAGAATTATTATTAACCCTACCCTGAATAATTTACCATACTATTAAAGCAGAAAATATTTTATTTTAAATGATTATCTCAGTTCCATAATAATAATTAACAGCTATAACCCCAACCACGAGATTTAGATAATGCGCGCGCACGCGCGCGCGTGCGCGCGCGCACACACACACACACACACACACACAATTTGTGTTGATCTATGGAAGAAATATATATTTTACATCGAAATGATGTATTTCTCTGAAATGAAGTTCAATGTGAGGAAGAAAACTTTAAACCTTTTCTTTCACTTTTAATTCCTTATATGCTTTGAAGCAAACACCTGAATATATGTCAAAAGACTTGAATTCATAGCTGCAATCAGTAAGGTCTTTATTCATTGAGAAGCTTTGTTTCAATATCACTCTGTTGGACTTTTTCTTTGGATGTTTATTTTAAAAATCCTTAGTCAAAACTCAAATAAAATTTGCTCAAAGTCACGTTCATCTTTCATAGGTCATTTTAGAAATCACACTCCTTCAATATTTAAATAAGAGCAAATACAATACTGTCACTCTAATCCATGGGAAATTTATATATACCAGTACTGCTAGCTATCATTCTAAAGGTATTTTCCCCAAGAGACAAAGGCCATTACATAAATTCATTGGCATTTAGAGAGTAAGTGTTCATGACAATGCCTGATATATAGGTTTTTGGAGGAATCATGGCCATCTCTCTCTATTCTTCACTCTCAACTACTGACCAAAGGGGCTCTCATTCTCAGCATAGTGCAATGCCTCTTCTGATTTCCATCCCACCCAAGTAATTCATTGTCCAAATAATTTAACTAAGATTCAAATCTAGAAGCCTTTTTGTTACTGACCTTTGGTTCTCAAAATTGTAGATTCTGCTCGTAGCCTCCTGCATCTTTCTTTCACAGATCTTATTACAATTTAAAACAGGTGACTACTTGGGCAATTAACCTTTCCTTAACTGTTTCACACTGTACTGTAAGCTCCACAGGGTAGTCCCCAGAAAGACTGCCCCAGAGGCCAGGACAACAATTATTGATTAAATGGCATAAAGACCAATGATCCCATAAATGTTAAAAGATCCTGAGGATTGGTATTTGGAATTTCATCCTTCATAACATGAGAATCAGATAGTTATATTTACTTTAATTATGGTAATAATTCAATGCTCTCCCAGGATATGATTCTGTCCCTTGTTTTTGTATTTTTTACTGAACATTACAGCTGGGTGCCTTTAACACTTGGCTGTGCATATATCTAAGATGAATGATGTTACATGTAAATTAGAAAGGAAGGAAATTAGGAGTTTACTAATAAAACCCAAACTGTTTTAAGTGTCCCCAGATAATAACTTTTAATGCCTTAAGCAATTTCATATTCATCGAATAAAATAGTCATAAGAATCTAATTTTATATGCTTCAGTCATTGATTTCTTAAAGACTTTTTTCATGATCACATGTTTACCATATGGAGTTTGTGGTTTAAAACTTTGCATTCTGACTATAGTCAGAATTTTTTGACAGATTTTTTAATATGTTTTTAACATGTTTACCATTTAGCATTTGCCTACAACTGTCATATCAATATTTAATAAGTGGCAATGACACAGGTGGTCTGTGAACATAGTCATTACTCTGTCAGGAGAAATTTGAGGTAAAGTGTTCTTTGAGATAAGTAACAGGACAGACATTGGATCTCTGTTCCATGCCTGGTACAGTAAGCCACGCCCTTTCCTTACTATTGAGTCTGGAAAAGTTACCAGCTCTGCCTTTTATGTGGGAAAACAAGGGGCTATTTAGGCTAAACTCCAGATACTGACTTTATCTTTGGTTGGCATGGTCAATTTTCCTGGAGAGAAAGCAAAGGGACTGTATATGCTATATAATAGGGAGTTTGATTGATGGGAATTCTACGTGTGAAACGTGTTTATATTGGTAAAAGAATTCTGGCCTTAAGGGATTAGACTGGAAGGCAGAGAGAATGGATGCAGAGTGGTCAGGACACTACTGAGAAATTCTAGTCAAAAATGTTGCAACAGCCTTCTAGCTAGGGCAAGAGGTGAAGAGGTGCCTGTAGGCGGAATCAATGAGTAGTGACCAAGTTGGTATGTAGAAAAATTTGAATGTTTAAGATTCTAGTCCTGAGTAATTAGGTGACACAATTATTAAAGTATAGCTCTGGGGAAGAAGAACAGGTTGGGAGTTGGAAGATGATGAATTTTAGACCTACTGAGTTTGAGGTATGTGATAGACATTCAAACGAGATGTCTAGCAGTTACTTGGATTGGTGACTCCAGACAGAGATCAGGGATAGAGAGATAGATCTTGAGATTATCATAAGGGAGGAAACCAGTGAAGTCAGGGGAGATTAGATAAAAGGGACAGAACCGGAGGGAATAGCTTTAAGGTCAAGAGAGAGGCACCAGCAAGTGAAATGCAGAAGAAAGCAGAGATTGGAGGAAAATTCTTGCGTCACAGAAAGCAAATGGAGAAGAGATTCTGATGAAGGTCAGGGAATCAAGAGTATCTAAATGCCAGTAATCTGAAAGTCTTTTTTATTTTTTTTTACATTTGCTTTCAAACAGTACTTCTTGGTAATTATGTAATATTTGGTTTCCCAGCGTTAGTAATGATGATATGAGGAAATTCAAAGTTATCCCTTGTGTTAGAATTTCACGGTTTCCCTCAACGTGTTTATCATTTAAATATTTTCATATACTTTCATGGACTTTACCTAGAAACATAGAAATTCTCTTTTCTTCTTTGAATTTTATGATTTAAAATTAAGAACTTTTGGCTTGTGCTGAATTTTAAGAGTACATGTAAAATTACTTGCCATAAAATAAGAACAGTAAAAAATCATTCACTATTATTCAACATTTGTTAAAATTCTGAAAAAGATACTGATGTCTGCTGGCTTTTCTATTTTAGC
>NW_011888873.1:1408474-1410416 GCF_000151845.1 Pteropus vampyrus | reverse complement strand
GAGATCAGGGATAGAGAGATAGATCTTGAGATTATCATAAGGGAGGAAACCAGTGAAGTCAGGGGAGATTAGATAAAAGGGACAGAACCGGAGGGAATAGCTTTAAGGTCAAGAGAGAGGCACCAGCAAGTGAAATGCAGAAGAAAGCAGAGATTGGAGGAAAATTCTTGCGTCACAGAAAGCAAATGGAGAAGAGATTCTGATGAAGGTCAGGGAATCAAGAGTATCTAAATGCCAGTAATCTGAAAGTCTTTTTTATTTTTTTTTACATTTGCTTTCAAACAGTACTTCTTGGTAATTATGTAATATTTGGTTTCCCAGCTTTAGTAATGATGATATGAGGAAATTCAAAGTTATCCCTTGTGTTAGAATTTCACGGTTTCCCTCAACGTGTTTATCATTTAAATATTTTCATATACTTTCATGGACTTTACCTAGAAACATAGAAATTCTCTTTTCTTCTTTGAATTTTATGATTTAAAATTAAGAACTTTTGGCTTGTGCTGAATTTTAAGAGTACATGTAAAATTACTTGCCATAAAATAAGAACAGTAAAAAATCATTCACTATTATTCAACATTTGTTAAAATTCTGAAAAAGATACTGATGTCTGCTGGCTTTTCTATTTTAGCGCAGTGGAGCGATTCTATGCCTAAAACAAGTAGAAAAAAATCAAAATAAAAATTCTCAAAATTAACCATTGATTCTTATGGAATAGTAATGAAAAAAATCATTAGGCTTTTCCCCCTTGATATCAAAGAAACACTAAGTGTAAAAATGAAGGAAGAGTTGTATATATGTGAATATTTTGAATAAATTCAATTCAACTGAGAAGATTGCCTATATGTTATAAAATCACTTTTCACACATTTATTGCATGTAGCATCTTGAAACAAGAAGATAAAATATGCTTATTCACCGCTGGATTCAAACAAATTCTCATAAAGCATAATGATAAATCACTTAATAATTTAAAGAGCAAATATCACATTTAGTAGGTTTAAAGAATCATGTATAACAATGCCTTGTGCAATGATACACACTATAAAAATGATCTTGGAGGTTTACAATAAATATTTGTCTGCAAAGATCTAAATTTATTTTCTTTTCTATTTTACCATTAATAGAAGTTTTGGATCTAGACAAAAATACAAAAATATAGGGCAAATATGATACCAGTTGCACTTTTTCCTTTCTGTACATTTTCAGAAAATCTGGGCTGCTTTAAGTTTAAAAAGTATTAATACTGTCTCAATATTAGCAGATGACAAATTTATTCTGTATATAGAATGTCTCTTAAATTTAAGGCATGGGAGCTGGAGGGAAAATACTTTTTGATGCAAGTCTTTATACAGACATTCAAAAGATTAAAATAATATAACAAATATCCATGTGCCCACCATTCATCTTAAAATAAAAGACAATCTGAATTCAATTAAAGCCTGTAGTACACCTCTTTGATTGAACTATCCTCCTTTTCTCCAAAGGAATTTCTTATTTTTTCAGTCCATATATTTCTGTGTACTTTTATGATATAGGTTTTTATAACTGCTGCTTTTTTTTTTTTTAAGGTTAAAGCAATCCTTTCCTATGTTTCGTTGTGAATTTTTATCTTGAAAGATTGTTTTGAAATTTATAAATGTTTTCTGCATTGAGATTTGTCTACAGTCAGAGTGTCAGAGTATTAAGTTTTAAACTCCATATGATTCGTATAGGATGGTGAAAGGAGTCTTTAAGTAATAAATGACTGAAGCAATATAAAAAGATCCTTTTGACAATATTTCATTCAATAAATATGAAATTGTTTATGGCATTAAAAGTCATTTTCTGTAGTCACTTAAAACACTCCTAATTTCCCTCCTTTCTGATTGATATGTAGGTTATTTGAAAAACAGAGTCAAGTGTTAAAATTACCAAGCTATAATGTTTACTGAAAAATACA
>NW_011888873.1:1384826-1407074 GCF_000151845.1 Pteropus vampyrus | reverse complement strand
TTTGTTTGTTTGTTTGTTTGTTTTTTATTCTTGGGTATTTTTAACATTAAGAATTTGTTCTAAAAGTTGAGTTCTGTGTAGTTTTAAAATATTTAAATGGTCAGTTTAAACAAACACAAAATTTCTGAACACTACTTGGAACTAAATTACAAACCAACCAAATTTCTTAGGTTTGCAAAATTGAATGAGAGAAGTACCACTGAGCTGAATACATGTCAAGAGCAATGACTCCACTAGAATTAAACCAATTCAAAGTTGTACTTGGATCAGGATATGCAACGGTTAAAGTAACCAAAATACAATGCTTTAAAAACATATGCTGTACATGTGTTTTTCCATTAAACTAAATTCAGTTTCTTTTTTTCAGGCCCAAATTTATCTTTAGAACAAGAGATTAATGTTTCTTTTCTATCCTTTCTACTATTGAACAGACTTTTCATAAGAGTACATTATTTTATTTACACAGTATCAAGTTACTAATCTGATTCTTTTTTGCTGTCCTTTATCATTGGTTTCAATCAGCCAAGTCATATCTTTGGTTCATTATGCCATGGCACATTCATGTCTTTCTCTATAATCGTCATCCCCTTTTCTCTCAGTGAAAGATAGAAAGTCAAAACTTGTTATAATTCAAAAATATCTCTTTTATCTCTTGGACAATAGTTTTCTTGTTATCCTTTCACTATTATTTCTAACCTCTTTAATGCCTTTGTATTTTGAAACTGAGTGGAATGGCACACTTTGAAAGATCTTGACATGAGAGTCAATCTACCATTTGCTATTTACTAGGATGTAGAGTGGATGACGAAGCAATTTATCTGAGTATCGCTATCCTCATCTGTACACTGGGCACATAATGCCTGCATGACCAAACTTATCTTAATAGTAATACCACCAAACATTAAAATAGATAATCAAAGAAATCAAAGTAATTATTGAAGATGAAATAGCTATGCATTTGGTGAAACAAGAAAAATACAACTTATTATTTCTGATAATACTGAGTTTTAAGTGAAATTACAGGTGCAGTTATTTTGCAGATACAGTTTTAATTTCTAGGACAAAGTCTAGCTAAAGAGGACAGTATTGAACAGTTCTGATTCCTCATACTCTGCACTGGCTGATATTGGCTTTTCATTTCTACTGTTCTTATCTTTGTCCCCTTCCTCTCAGTTACATCTACTTAAAAGGGGCTATTCAGGGTTTCATCTCTCTCATCATTTTGAACATTGATCAGCAATAATACTAACATATGAACCTAATTGTGAAAATTTTCTTCTCAACAAATAAATGCCAACCTGATACACCTTTCTAGGGACACTCCCATTAGACCTAAGTTTTTGCTATACCAGATTTCTGGGTAGTCTCTGAGTACCGAGTTGTCTCTCCTGAGTCTTTGGTCACAATCACCTTCTTCCATTTGAATGCTCTCTTATCCAACTCAAAGTTCCAATTTAAATAGTTTTTCCGTCTGTGATAACGTCTCTGATTTTCTAGCACTATAGATGCCTGACTTCCAACTCCAGCTCTGTGCTCTGATAGCTCTGTGGACCTCTACATCACTGTTATTATCTAGGTGTGTTGTCTGATTGTCCCACCAGAGTGCTAATCTGTATGTGGCACAGCTCTTTGCACACAATAAGTGGAAGGCTTGGTAATAGAATTCCATATTCAATTAATAGTCTTGATTGATCATATTTTAAATAATGCATAATGTCCTTACATTTATTTAAGAAAGAAACAACTGATTTCTCCCTTTTAAGACTTCATTTAAGACTTTTGAGGTCTATACCTAAGACCTTGAATCTCCCACCAAACTTAACAATAAAAAACAGATTTGATCATATTTAATTGAATTTGTTTCAAAATGAAGGACAGGAGAGTATGTGAGGGCAACACGTAGCCTGTTAATCTGAAAAGGCAAGGAAGCTTATCTTTACATACCACATCAAGGTATTACCAGCCACAGGCTGAAAATCTATAAATAATAATCATAAATAATAATAAAAAAAATTCTTCAAGTGAAAAAGTAAGTGGCTGATAAGATCATGTTCAAATATTAAAATGGATGCTCTGGTCTTGGTTGCTAACCTCATTCTTCAATAAAAGGAACAAGAGCTTCTTGAAGAAATGACTGATTCTAGGACTAAGGCAGGAAATACACAAAACAAGCCTGGAGCACCTTATGATACCAGGAAAAAAACCCTCACAATGATGAGAATATGTCAAAGGGACACAGGAGCCAAGCAAAAGAGATGCCAATACCTAAAGCTAGAAAAATTTGAGCAACAAAATAAGTAAAGTAGTATTGAATTATAATCCAAAGTATAAAATAAATATCCATGTATTCATACTGATATAAACAAATGATTGAACTTAAATAAATTGGAGAGAAAAGACAAATCTTCCATGCAGAAGAATTCCAAATAATTTAGATACTCCATCAGGAGGAGCATAACTCTACACTGTTAGTGTGGGCTGTACAATGTTACTTCTTCCAAAAGAGTACAATATGGAAAAGGGGAGAAAGAGTGACATTACAGTGGAGAAATCTGGCCAACACTCCCTCAGCCAGGTGATCAAAGGCCAATATCCACAGTGATACCTCATGCTGATGGTACGTACCCTTGATATGACACGATGAGCATGGCACTTTATGTCTGTGGTCTTCCTCCCCAGAACCCATAAGGCCAGTCTAACCATCAAGAAACATCAGACAAATTCTAATAGAAAGCAGTCTCTAAGTTTAAAATTGTTCTAAAATAAAGTTTGGTTAACAAAAAATGGACATTTTGTTCTGACCTAAAGGGCTGCCCTTGTGTCCACTTTATTTTTATTCTGATATGAAGTATTCAACAGTTATTAAACATAGCTCTGTCTGTAAGGCACATGAAGATGTTCTTCTAACTCAGAGGGACATGGGCCAGCTTTGTAACATGTGTGAATCTTGCAGCCACCAAAGCTAGCTACCTTGGGGCTTTTTCTTCCTTCCACAACTCAAGAATGGTGAAGTTTGCAAGGGAAGGCTTTTGTTTCTCTTGGAAAAAGAGAAGTGGAAATAACAGAAAAGAGGGTTAATGCCATGAGAAAAGAAAAAAAAAAATGTTGTACCAAGAGCCTTAGGGAGGCTCAGCCCAATTAGAAGAAAGAGGAATTTCCTTCTCCATTCTCTATTTTAACTCAAACCCAGTTGGCTGACTTCCCCATGGAGATAAGAATGATTAGAGGGTCACTGGGGTCTCCTACTCCATGATTCCCCAGGATAAGCTCAGCATGAGAGTGGCATTAAGGAGACCTGACATCTCCTAACAGTCTCTGCATTTAAACCTGTAAGAAATGCCCGCATCTTTTTGACAGTCCATCTTGGATATGTACGAGAAGAAGGCTTTCAGATCATTGTTGTATTTGAGTATTGTAATTATTAAAGCATTATTTTAAGTACTACTTCTTATTTCAGAGATGATTATAATAGCCACATAACAAATAAAAATTTAGTCGGAGAACAGTGACTTTCCTGGAAATGATTGTTTATCTGCTTCAGGTAAATGATTCTCTTAGGTGTATTGGGGGATACTTTATTTTGTGTCATCATGGTCTGATCAGACTGATACTAATTTCTTTTTTCTGAAAACACATATGATGCATATATAAATTTAACTTTTAATAACATATCCTAGAGGAATGGATAAGTATTACACAGACCCCTTTTTCTGACCATAAATTGGGCACAGGAGAAGATTTCTAAGGGACTGATTTTTGCATCCTTAAGTGACTAGTGAGGTCTTTCTTGAAAGGAGAGGGCCTTATAATGTTTTAAAGAAACATTTACACATGCACAAATTTGGTATTTGTTTTCAACCTGGTATTGTGCCCTTTCCCTTTTCCTGTATTGTTATAGATGATTGTTTCCCAAATATTGAGTTTCTTATATCTTGATGTATTTAGTGAGAATCTCCGTGTAGGATAGTCCTGAATTGTTGTCTCTTATTTTCTCTAGCACCTCCATTTGAGCATCTTCTTTTCCTCTGGCTCATTGTACTAGTTTTGGGATAAAATCAGATATGCTGATACATATTACCCTGAATAGTAAGGTCAGTGTTCAAATGCAGCTCTTACATATAGAACCCACAAGTTTTGTTATTTATTATTAGCTTTTCAAATGCTTTACTTAGTATGGGATTAATTACAGTCATTTTGCAAATCACCTGCTAAAACACAAACTCTATCTTTAATAAAAAGTCTATATTTTTAAACAAAAATATGACTACAAAGTTTTCAAAATGAAATTTGATGACAATTTAATTTTATAATAAATAACTATAAATCTTACTAAATTTAGTCTGATGAAATCATTAATGAAGCCATAAGTTCATTTTTATAAAAATCCTTCAAATGAGTTGAGAAATCCTTCAACTAATAAAATGACATATCAAATCCTAGTTTCCTGGGTTGCTTAGCATCAACAATGGCTAAAGATCCCTGTAGATCTTTCTAAGATTGGCTCATGCAACTTTATCTACAAGTACATAGCTCTCCCAATTTGTCATATTTTCATTGGAAGTTATTTGCCATTTCTGGAATCCTAATGATCAGAATGTGGTGTCTTCAATAAGAAAAATAATACCAAAAAAATTCAGTATTCAGCCAACACAAATTTATATGATTAACAAAAGAAAGAAATGTTTTCAGATCCTGGGCTTGATTATCTTTGCTTTAGGTGTGACAGATTTGCTGTACGAAGCTTACGAATCCCCTTTCCTCTCCACCTACCACTACCCCTTCCCAGAACACACACACACACACCTTCACAACGTGCCCTACTGACTATTAACACACACATCAGCTCCAAATCACCAAACTTTTCTGAAGGAAATTGTCTCTGCTGAGTACGTCTTTATTCTCATTTACATTACGTTACAAATAATAGTACCGAACTTTTCAATGCTTACAATGTTCTCTAGGAGCGTATCGCTTGAACAGGCGAAAAAAAATATCTGGAAGTTTATTATTTTTCCACCAATATATTTGACACCACCTTTGGAGAGTGAACAAAAAGCATACTGTCAAGTGGCTAGACCAGGACAAAATGTTACTGTTTGTTCCTCATGAGCACAGAGGTATATTTAAGCAAAGAAAGACATTCCATGACTCTCCTGGGACTTCCTTCAGCTGAATTATACCAACATGTTCACACCACTGTGGTTCAGACTGTGTAGGAATTTAAAATGCAAACTCTGGTTGCCAGTGCTTAAATACCACAACTATAAAAGTTTATATTAGGATTGAACTTGGCTTTAAAGTATCATAGACCAAATGGGAGTTTGTTGGAAAAAATGTGTGTACACAATGAAATTACAGAAGACGTGAAAATAAGGGATGTCCTTGTTTGACAGATTCTATACTTATACAATTAAGCCTCAGAGTCACTAGAAGTCACCTGGCTTTGGATTATGTTTCAAATCCAGGCTCACTGACATTCATGAAACTTCTGGCAAAACATGGGCCAAGTTTTGAGCGACGCTGGGTAAAATACTTCTTTCATGTGGAACCTGTGTGAAACTCAGTGGCTTTGGCTAGGTTTCACCTGGAGTTTCACGTTCAAACAATCCAAAGTTTCAGAGTAAAATTAAGGGGTGAAGAGACACAAAGAAACAAAACAACAACAACAAAACAGGAAAAAATAGCTTCCCCAAGAATGAAACGGCCATCTATCATCCTCCAAACCCATTTCATCCTGGTGCCACTGGATTCTGCAAATGAACTTGTATTACCTTTAGTAATATACTTGCGCTCAGCAATGCCAGATCAGGGTTTCCTAGTATTAGGAGAAGATTCTAGACCCCCAAAGGCAGTGAAGTCCATGCTCAAAATAATTGGAGAATTTCGAATTTTGACCCATCACAAAAATGTGATGATTAAAATGCTCCCTACAATGCAGAATGAAGGGGTGGGGGTAAGTAGCAATTAAATGTCCAGTGTTTGGAAATAAAACTTGGACTGATACGAATAGTCCAAATTCTAGAGATCATATTGCATCTAATCCGGAGAAACCTCTCTCACAGCATTCTCCCTAGCTCCACCCCTCTGAAATCTTGTTCTGTGGACACTTGCTTCCTTCCTTCTCAGCAAGGTGCAGAATACCGGAGTGGACTGCATCAGCTCTGAGGAGTCCTTAACTTGGAGTTAAATGGTCTCCCGACAGGATTAGGCTCATTCTACTCCTAACCTTCAACAGATCAGGCAGGGACAGTTTGCCAGGGACCGTCAAACTCACTATCTGGCTGAGCACTTTGAAAATACCCTCTGCCTGGAGTGGAGAAAAAAAGGTAACAAACTTATGTAATATTCACATGAATTTTCTTTAAAATAAAGAGAACATTTAGAAGTTAATTGAATGGTTAGAGAGTGCCACATTGCCTCTTTTAGGAAATACTTTTTTTAAAAAAATATTCCTTATTCTTCATTCATCAGAAGTTTTACTATCAGAACAGACTTTTGGCTACAGAGGGTCTTTTTTTTTTTTCTTTATTTTCCTAGTTTTTCCTTTTCTTTTTTTAATTTCTTTTCTTTCTTTCTTTTTAATTTTTTTTTTCTTCTTCTTTTTAAGTTACCCAGAAGATCTCTGTGTGTTTAAAATGCATGCTTTCTTTTGACACGTCATCACTGATATCAATAAACTTTTTTTGGAAACAAGAACTTTTAAATTCCAAGGATTTCAGTGTCCCTGTTAAAAAGGCAACAGTTAGGCCCTAGGGCATGTGGTAATTTTGAGTCAGCAGGGCAATCAAATGAGGAGGTTGACAGAATCAGATTCTTTGCATTGTCATTTGCTGCTTGCTGGGGAGCAGAGAGTTGTCATAAAGTCTATCTGATGAGAGAACCTTGCCATAAAAGAAACTTTTCCCTGCAATTAGGGATCCCTTCACAAGTAAAACGTAAGACATATCAGTGAGAGAAAACCAAAGCCCAATAGATTATTTAAAGGAAATTATTTAAAAGCATTAAACAACAACAACAAAAGACTTTTTACTGACCGTAGTCAATACCCACAACCAAAGTAAATGTTGTGTTTGAAGTTAAAGTCCACAGATCAAAGTACTTAGCAAAATGTTAAGCTCAAGCATAAGGAGGGGGGACGGGAGACACAGTAAACTATCCAAAATATAATGCTGTCACATTAGAGAAACCTGCTAGCAAAAGACTTTTGGCTAGGTGAGGAATTCTCAGATCTGAGTCTCCAAATTGTGCTAGGAACATACAAAAAAGTAAAACAAACAAACAACTTCTACTTTCACACTAGCAATGAACAAACAGTGACGAAAGAACAAAATAAAATAGAGCTCGCTCGTGGTCCTTAAAAAACAATTACTAATAGATTTTCTTTACTCAGGTGGTTGCATCTTTTTCCTTTAAAAAAAATGCCCTTCATTAGTTAGAAATAGTAAGTAGTCTAAACAACAAAATTATGACGTCTCAAAGGGCTGCTCACTGCCCTGGCAAAGAGGGGTAATTAAGGTTCTGGGGCAGCTCAGGCGAAGGCCGGTCTGTACTACAGGTCAGCGTGACAGGGAGCTTCAAGCAAAGTTTAAAATTACAGCCACAAAAAATGTACAGATGCCCCTGCCATATTCTGGGACATCATATCTACCTGAAGATCATTCGCAGCCTCTGCTTATTTTCATTATAAGTAAGTTATTTAAAAAGCATTAGTCCTAAACATATCATAAACCAATTAAATAATTCCAGAATAAAACTCTTACCTCCAGGCAGCAGGGTTCAACAGTTGCTCTGAACAGAGGAAGTAGGAGTCAGTGGCCTTTACATGTAGAGATTGTTTATTTAGCCCCTTTTAAAAGGTCTTGAACTCCAGAGATTTAAGATTAAGTCCAATCCAAGTGTCTGAAAGGGAAAAAAAAGGCAAGAGAGAAGGCAAATAAGAGAGGAAAGAATCCCAGCTGCTGGGTGGTGCTACTGTTCTGAGAGCATTTGAGCTATTTTCAGCATTAACAGCAGCCGGACTTGTCTGCAAAGTGATGAAAAAATCGTGTCCGAATCGCCACACCCCCCCATCCCCTACGGGGACGGGGAGGGCACAAACCAGGAAACCCACACCAACTTGGTTTACTGTTCAAATAGTTGCTTAAATTTTGAGGAAAACTGCCCAGCACTATTGAAAACAAACAAACAAGAAAACTTGACTGGAATCTTAAAGAAACAGAGTGCCTGGCCATAATCCTGAAGTTTTCAAAATGATTTACCTGACTCATTGAAAATATACCTTATTGAGAGGGAAGACACTTCATCTGATATTTCGTTGCTCACTTATACATGGGTCTTAAAAAATATTTTAGATATCTCTGATTGGAATATCTATTGTCAGCCTATCCTTCTTAAGGCTGAAAGCAAACGGTTTATTTCTAGCATGCACCCAAATTTCCAGTTTCATCAAGTATGCTATTTTTGAAAGCTACTGGGTTAAGCTGTTGACATTTCTTATCTGTTGGCAGAGACTGGGGACCATTCAGTGACATGATGCAGGCAGACACCAATCCCCTGCTTCTCCCTCCAAAGGCCAATGAAGAAATAGTACAGACTGGGTCACCAACAAACTCTGAGCTTTCATTTTACTTCTAGAATTATAAATTAAGATCTAAAAGTTGTATTTACTCATTCATCCATTCATTTCATTCATGCATGTATTCACTCATTCAGCAAATATTTGTGGCAAGTACTTCTGAGCCTATTACATGCCAGGCACTTCAAGAATACAATAATGGGCAAAATAAACTCCTTGCTTCCAGTGGTTTACAGCACACGAACTCAGCAAGTGTAAAGAATAAAGACAAAATCTGTTACAAACTTTTACAGCTTCTTTCTTCTTATGATGAGACTATTCAAACCATAGCAATTGGAGATGAGATCTCTTTATACTATGACTGAAGGAAGATGCTATGCGTCATCAGACCAACTCCTGGCTTCCATTGCTTCTTTCTGTCTTTTACACCCCTAAGAAGGAAAACTAGTTACTTCCTACCAAGGGAACACTTAAGTATTTTTATAGAAGCCTTTATGGTAAGCAGATGAAATCCCTGAATCCTTTAAACTTCGTAACAAAGAGAATGCTTAAGCAGTCAGTGAGTCCTGCTGAGAGGTGAAAGGAGGTGAAAGAAGCGCCTCTGATCTTAGTGCAGTATAAACCACCATGATATATTTTACAATTAATATGATGAAGGTTGGTTAAGAGACAGATCAAATCCAATTCTTCCCTTGTAATTAAAGAAAGACACTGAAACTGATTATGGAAAATACTAAGGATTATGCATGATATGTAAAAAAAAAAGAGAGATGACTATTATTTCAAGTGAAATAAGGTGAAAGGGACTAAGAAGTACAAACTGCCAGTTATAAAAATAGTCATGGAGATGTAAAGTACAGCACTGGAATATAGTCAACAACGTTGTCAGACGGGTATAGATTTATGGGGGTGATCACTTCATAAGGTATATAAATGTCTGAAACTAATATAATGTTGTATGTTTAATATAAGTGACAAATAAATTTAAAAAAATACTGAGGAATATGCACAATATGTAAAAAAAATGTCATTCCTATATTTCAAGTAGTATGGTAAAATCGTGAACTCCTTCAACATAATTCACATATTAAAACTACACAAATATTTAAATTAAAAAAAACTACAACTTAAGTTTGAGATATCTAATTAAAATTTTAAATAAGATTAACTTTATTTTTAAAATATACCAGAGTTTTAAAAAACAAACCTGTAGAATAATGTATTTTTCTGTTGATTTATTTTAAATGGTTACATTTTAATATGTCTTAAATATCTGTCAGTTCAAAATAGAATATTCATATTACTTGGTCAAAATGATAAATGACAATTCTGACAAAAAACGGAAGCCTAGCCCAGAAAATTTTAAATTGCTTTTACTTTTTTCTCCTTATAGTCGTTTATAATGAAAGGGAAAATACATTTAAAAGTTGGCCTTCTTTGAGAAACTACGGAAGTTGAGGAAACTAATAAAGATGAACTATTTGACTTAAGTCAATCATTATTTTTAAATTCCAAGCTGCCTGCTTTCTACCTCAATACTGAGAGAAGCTCATTGCCTCATATTTAACTACAATCATATGGGGATATGTTCTAAGAAATGTGTTGTTAGGCATTTTGTCATTGTGCGAACATCATATAGTGCACTTACACAAACCTAGATGGAACAGCCTACTAATCACCTAGCCTGTTTGCTCCCAGGCTACAAACCTGTACAGCAGGTTATTGTACAAAGCAACACGAGATTAAATCAGGCACAAGAGGAAATGATGCAATCAAGAGGGGCAGCAAACGCAAGAGATGTGTGAGGCTGCTGCTTATGTAACGTAGCACACTGTTTTACAGTTTAAGAAATAAACCCACAGGACCAAAATGACATAACTCATGCTAAAAAGCCCATGACACCAAACTTAGATTTAATACCTGATCTAATTGCAGTTTCCACCTCTCCCAGAAATGGAATCATAATCAACCAGTCTGAAATTTTCTAGAATCAATAATCGACCAGTAAGGTAACCGGTCACTACTCTTCGTTCCTCCACAGAAAGAAGATGCAATCTGCATGACTAAAACCCTTCAGGAAACCCTAATGACACATTTCTCTTTCCCTAAAGAAAGGGTGTCCTGGCTCCAAAATAATCTTTCTTCTCTCTTTTTAATAGTTCCCTTTCCCCACCCTTCTTCCTATACAAACCCTCCATTTTGTGCTACCCTTCGTTGCTAGATGGATGCTACCTCATTCACAAATCACTTAATAAAGCCACTCAGAGCTTCAAATTTACTCAGTTGAATTTCGTTTTTTTAACAGCACAGTAAATTTGTTTACCAGCATCACCACCTGTGAGTAATGCATTGAGCTTAAACATTACCATGGCTATGAGGTCACTAGGTGATAGAAATGTTTCAGTTCCATTATAATCTTATGGGACCTCCACTGTATATGCGGTCCATGATCCTAAACTTTGTTGTGTGGTGCATTACTGAATTATTAGAGTCATTTTGTATCATAATCTGCACTTGAATGAACAGATGATGACCCGCCAGCTGCTTCCATTCAAGATAAATCTTACCCTGCCATGTGATTCACTAGAGTCTCCTTCGTTCCCAAAGGATCCCTATTGTCCAAATAGCCTCTCAATAAGAACCTTTCAGCAGATTTCGTGTCACAGAAGAGTACTTGTTGGGCTTTAGGCATATTTTAAAAGGTTAGAGGATACTAAATTTGGACTTTTCTACTTCCCCAACTATGATGCCTTTTATAAGCTATAGATGTCTTAACAATTGTACTAATGTTAATGATTTTATTAATATTCATTATCTTTCTTGTTTTTACAAAGAAATTGATTTAAAATAATTGGGAAATGCTTATCTTAGAGTGGGCTTATTACATTGGTGAAACAGTAAACAGGGCTTTTGGCATAAGCCCTCCCCTGCATACAACGGGAATAATTACAATACCGATCCACAGAGTCGTGGTAGGGCTTATACAAATAATGCACATAAGGTGCTTGACTAAGTAACGCCTGATACACAGCAAGCCTTCAATAAAAGCCAATGCTGTTATCACTGTCATAATTCTAGAACTTGCCTGTCCAATATGGTGGATCCATGTGGCAATGGAACACTTACCATGTGGCTAGTCAGAACTGAGATGGCGTATAAGTGTAAAATACACATGAGAGAGACTTGGAAGACATAGAATGCAAAAAAAAAAAGAATGCACACTCTCACATTAATTTTTTATATTGATATATGCTAAAATGATAATATTTCAGATATATTAGATTAAATAAGATATTTTATTAAAGTTAATTTTATCAGTTTTGTTTCACTTTTTAAAATGTGACAACTAGAAAATTTTAAATTACATATGTGGTTTGCATTAATTTCTATTGGGCAGTGCCATCTAGGCCAGTGGTTCTCCAACTGTCAAAACAGAGATTACTGGGTCCCACCCCCAGTTTTAGGCCTAGTATGTCTGAGGAGGGTCCTGAAATTTTACATCTCTAGCAAGTCCCCAGGTGATTCTTGATGACAGTTTGAGAAGCACTGGTCTTGAGCCCTGCTACTTAAAGAGTGGCCTGTGGAACCAACATTACAGTCATCGCTTGGGATCTTATTCAGAAATGCAAAATCTCAGGCCCTACCCCTCACTTACTGAATCAGCAAGTACATTTTAACAACATCCCCACATTAAAATTGGAGAGAAATTGATATAGTTCTTTCATCCTTGGATACTTATGAGACTTATAGAGAGAATTCTTTTAAATGCCAATATCCTGGACCGAACTCTAGAGTATGCTTTAAGTAATCTAGATGAAACCCAAGCGTCTGCATATCTAAAGAACTTCCCAGGTGATTCTAATGTAAAAGCAAGCACTGAGAGTTTGATGGGCGATGGGGGCCTATCAGACCAGATGCAGAGGGGCCAGGATCCAGGGAGCAGGCATGTTCCTCCTTGTGAGGGGCAGCTGCTTGGGGAATTGTCAGGTGCTGGGAGGACAAAACCTGAATAGACAGTGGAAACCAACAGCAAGGGGGTTGGGTGGATGTTGTAACCCACAGGAGGAGCCTGGCAAGAGGTGTTCTATGCCTCCTCAGATCTGACAGAGGTCCCTAGTGCTCAAGACTGAATAAAGCAGAGCATAGCCTTGGTCTCAGAGGAACCAGAATACCAGAACAGAGATTCAGGCTCCAAAAAATAAGGACTTGGTTACAAAACATTAGTGCAAGTCACAAGTGGGATGGTTACAAAACACTAGTGCAAGTCACCAGCTGCCATGTTAACTGAGGTTCTTAAGCTCTCCATAATGCCAGGTTTGGTTTCAGAGGCTCAAGCAGGAAGAATCTTTCAGAGATGAGGAGGAAAAAAAAAATTAGAAGTGTTGAAAGTCAGTTTGGTTATACATTTCCTTCTCTCCCTCCATAGCACACAATGAAAATTGAGACTGTTCTTAGCTAAGTATTGGTCTAATTAAAACAATGTATGCTAAGGCATAGTTGACAGAGTCCAAACTGTTCTAGAGGGTATTTATATCTCAGGAGAGGATCTTATTAATGCTACTCTCTAATGGTAAAGAGGCCTGCTGTTATTCTTCGGCACATCTCGGTCCCACCCTTAGATAAGTGTGCACATTATTTTGAATGATCTCACCAGTTGCCAAACGACTCCTCACTTTTTCAGGTGGCCACCAGAGCATCGTGTGCTCCAGATGGCTTTACAAAAATAAACTTGTCACTGTGAGAGAGAGAATGGGCCTACGTTGGTAATATTTAAAACTCCCAAAGTTGCATGCAGAGACCATTTGTAGCTTTACTTCTCATTTAATTGGTTGGTTGTTTCATAAAAATTTAAACAATGCATAATGCTTAAGAGCAGAGAGTCTGGAGACAGTTTGTGTGGGTTTGAATCCTGGTCTTGCCACTTTTATGTAATGTTGGGTCAGTGATTTCACCTTTCTGTGCCTCAGTTTCCTTCTCTATAATAAGACCTATCTCATTGGGGTATTGTGAGAATTAAAATAGTTACTTTAAAGGAATGTAGAAAAGTCTGGCTCATTGTAAATGCTATTGTTGGTTAAATAATTAAAATATAGTAGAATAACTACAGGTTTCCATATATGGTCAAATGTAATTTTTTTCAGATATTATGATGATTTCCAGAGACTTTTATGTGCATGGTTTCTTGAATACATCTATCTTAAGAGCTTCTTCGAGAGTTGTTTAATTTTTTTTCCCAAGAGAACTGAAAATTCTCAATTGACTCCTCATCACTTCCTATTATTTGAGAGGATCTCAGGAAGGAAGTGAATGTAGTTTTCCCATGAATATTGTTTTCTAGTTACATTTTTTCCCCCCTGAAGTCTTTTGAAAAGTGAGTTGGCAACTATAAATGTTTGAAGGCTTTCGTGGCCCATGTCAGTTTAGTAGCATTGTCTAATATTCCAGAACAATGTATCATTCTCTTAGATATTTTAGTGCTTAGGGAGGGGCAGCAAGACTGCCTGAAACACTGGTGTGAGTTTCAAAGCCGTATTGAAAAGGCAGTCAGATTCTCATACTACAGAGACTATTGAAATCAGATATGCAGCTTAAAGGAATGGGTGGAGCCCCGAAGTCAGGTATGGCAGATGCAAAATGAAGGCTACATTAAGTGTAATATTATCTTTTATCCTTGCCTGCTTCAAACACACAAAACTAAGTGAAGCACATGCAACAAAAATGATGTTGCTTGGTAGCATTGTGCACTTAGTGTCAGCCAGGCTGCCTACAGGAACCTCAGTTGTCTGAGAGTTCAACAAAGAAAAAATGCATTTGAGAGGGGAAACTCAAGCCCACAAATGATTTCAGACCAGTCACGAAGGGCTCTACATTTGTGCCCTGAGGCACAAGGCAGAAAACCTGGGCTACAAACACCTTCCTAACTCTAAGGTCTGTTTTTGCTTGGATTTATGTAAATTACATTTGGCACCCCCACCCCAATCTACATCTGCAGCAGGAATATTTTGAAAGTTGTCAAATTATATATCCAATAATTTCTAATACTTGGTTACTGATTTGAAGCAAATAAATTTTAGGAGATGATTTGCCATTCCATGTCTTATTATGCAATCTGGCACTGGACTTCACCAAATAAGGTGAAAATGTTAATGAATGGTTAAAGAACTATGATCAGATGCAAGAGATTATATGGAAATAAGTTCTGAAAACCTTCATTAAAACTCGCTTTCCTAGTTCAAATTTTGTTTTTAAACATACTGTCTGAATCCTGCATATATGTAAAAAGTGCCTCTGCTATTTATATAACCATGACTTAGCTTTTTTTGAATTCTATATTCCATTGAAATTGTTAGATCTGATCTAAAAATCTTTACGATAAACCTTCCTAAAGTGGCCTGTTTAAGGCTCTGCAAGACCTGGTATCTTCTACACCTCTACCCATGTCGCCCTACCTTCCTTCTAGCTCCATTTCTTCTGGCTTCTCTGGCCTCCTCTCATTTCCCGGAATGGGCCACATCCAGGGCCTATGTGTGCTGTTCCTCCCCTGCTCAGCGGTTAATACCACACATTCTTCAGCCCTCAGTTGAAGTGTCCTTTCCTCAGGAAGGGCTTCCCTGATCCAGCCAAGGTCAAGTGGGTTTTGTTTGTTTGTTTGTTTTGTTCTTTTTGCTTTTAACTCTTGAAGAATCATATTCTTCATTCCCATGAGTGTGAAATCTAGTTGCATTTATCTGAGAGATCGATTCATGTATTTCTCTTGCATTATCCTGTAAGCTTCTGTTTTCCCTTCACTTCACATGTATTCCCCACACATGAATTTGGTCTGGCATAAAGTAAGTGCTAAATATGTATTTGTTGAACAAATAAAGGATTAAATAAGTTCTTCAGAAGGCATTAAGTGACACACAATGACGTTTTTGTTATACATTTGTCAGAACTTGTGAAATAAGAAGTATTTTATTCTATAAAAAGCAAAACACTATGCATTCTAATTAAGAGCTGTTTCAAACAAGAGGACTCTCTGAAATATATTCCTTTGTAGCAACATATTTGGTTTAAAGCTGTCTCAAGAGGCAAATGCAACTTGTTTTCCCCTCAAGATATAATATATTCTATTATCTTAATAATTTGCATTTATCTTCTAAAATAGATTTGAAATAAATCAAATTACCTGCACTCAGACAGCATATCTCCATACCTTTCTCAGAACCACGTAATACTCTATTAGGGTGTATTAATCACTCAGCTGAGGTCCCTGATTAGGGCTGTTGAGAGAATTACATATCTGTCTATATATTGCTAGACGGTTATGCCACTTGGATCTCTGCAAGACATATCTGATATTGTTTATCGGGTAGCTTATGAGCAGACAGACAGACAGACAGACCTGAAGAGAGACACCAACAATACTACCCAGCCATTATCATTCCTGTGGCATGAAAAACTTTCTCGTGTCCACATTGTGTATCATTATAGTCATACAATGAATTACTGGTCACTAATGGAGAAGTTGGAGGTCTGCAATCTTGTTCTCTGGCAGAGGGCCATGTGATCTCAACAGGAGAGAAAAAGAGAGATTTATGTGGCCTAGGCTGCAGAGCAAGTGGCTGGTGGATGCTCTTTGCCCTGTTGTCTTCGAAGAGGCTGTGTAAACTCTTCTACCCTGGGCAGAGGTATGTTTATTATAGCTTAAGAATATTTGAAGATGTACTATGTACATGTTCTTTATAAATTTGTAAAATACTTTGAAATTGCCAAGGCACAGCATAAAATATATCTCTTCTGAGGCATTCAAAAATGAACTAATTAACCCAAGAATCCATGGCACATTTTCACCTTTGCTCTGACCACAAAAGTTAATTTTGCAAGGATACTCACGCACACAAATAATACACAAAATGTTAGAAAAGTGTCCTTGAAACTCGCTGAGACAAAGGATGAGTAAAGAACAATAAAGAATTGTTGACCAACATTCAAGGGTTAGAAGGAACTATAGATTTATGACACCAAGTGCACAAGAAAAACCTCTTCCTACATGAACGCGGGGTGGAATCGGGAACCTGCCGAGATTGGACACATTAATATTTGCTGTGTTATCTGTCCTCTAATCCAGCCCTTCCTACTTCTTTGTGAGACCTATAGGTGTGTCCAGAGTGAGTTACAGATGTTTCTGCAATATTGATCCCCTCAGCTATCAGATGACCAGAAGAGATGTGGAGCAGCTGGAGCTCCTGGACCAGTCACCTCTGTCTATTAGCAGCCCCATTTGTTTAACTCAGTGCGCCTACAAATATTCTCACTTTTATTATGACAGATATAGAAAAGTTTGGGAGGGAATGCTCTAACCAGCAAGGTCAACCTACTAAAAACAGCAACAATAGTTTTAGTCACAAAAGGAAGCACAAGAAATAAGATGGTATGAGAGAGGCATGTTGGAAATGTCAAGCAATGAGTAATGATATCTCGATTTTGCAAAAAAAGAGGGGAAAATCTTTGTTCATACTCTTGGGGCTGAGCCAGGACCGTATCGGGCTCTGGTGAAAGGCACAGGAGGGTCTAGCGTGCTGCGGTAATGGCTACTTTGTGTTTAGGCAGACAAAGGGCTGGGGAATGGACCTCTGATTCAAAGCAAATGCTCACATTTTTACCTTCTAGCAGGTACACTCTTTTTCTCAGCAAGTATTTCAGGATCATTTTCCATTGAAGTTTCTCAGTGATACAATATATTTTACAATCAAGTCACTATTTCCATATTCATTACTCTTTAAAATAAGTAATAAATTATGTAACCCAGTTGTGGCAGACACTGCTTTCTACCCATTGAGGATCTATTTTTGCTTTCATCTGACTGTAGAATCCTGATACTATATCTATTTAAAAACTTATCTTCCCAGACTTTTTTTGCAGTTTGTTCTGGCTAATAAGCTATAGGCAAGATACTTCACATACATAATAAATACACAGACCCTCCAGAGAAGAAGGCTACTTTGTCCTTCTCCTCTTAGCTGGGGGAAATGTAGATATCTCCACAGGACGCACATGCTAAGGGGAGGATGATAGAGTTGAACACACTCTGGGCTTCTCATTGTTTGAGGTAAACCAGTCTCTCCCCTGGTTAAATGGCTGTCTTAAGGTAATCTGTTCCTTGAAGCTGGAAACATACCCGACAATCATCTGAGAACAACTTTATTGCATTGGACTGGACTGGCTGAAAGATAACCATAGACTATTAGGCTTTCCATTAAGATATCAAATAAAAAATAGTTTCGGAAGTTTTGAAAGAACTTTTGGACATCAACAACTAACAACAGTTGTGGCATCCAGTTTCAGGCCCATTATCATTTCCTAGTGGAGTGAAAATTGCCATGAAAAACAGCCATTATGTTTGAAGCCCTAGGAGCTGCATAATTTGAATATTTTTGACTCTAAATATAGTAAGGTAGTTGGTTCTTTTTTCCCCTAAAACTAACATTTAATGATCAGTGATATAAAGAGAAATAAAAACATAATAATCATCTACAGGAAATACAACACAGGAACCCACTGTTTATCCTGTTCTCAGTGCACGTTGCCAGAGCATTGTTCAGGAAACTTTGAACAGGGTCACTTCACTATACTTCACTGGGCTTTTAAAATCTAAATTGAATGGTAGAATTTGTCCTTTTTAGAGAAAACGTGATTTCGAAAAGATATTCAAGGCAGGTAAGGTATTGAGTTTGAATACGAAATGACCTTTAAGATTTCTACTTATGATTTCTTAAAATAGTGAATGCTATCAGTCAAAATTGAGGCAAATTTATGTTGGGTTAGGAAGCCAATAATTTTCCAGTTTTAAATAAAGTAAAAGACACACATTCAAATGTGGAAATTATTTTAAATATTCTTGTCTCGTGGCTTCTGATTAAGTATCATACATTGAAAAAATGAATATAAATCATAATATATTCCATTTTATAAGCGGCAGTCATGTATAAATAGTTTGTCTAACTATCCATATTTGCCAAGAGCATAATGATTGAGAGCAAGGTTCTGGACACCGTCTGCCACCACGGAATCTGACTCTACTGCCTCCAGTGGTATGAATATTTGAGTCTCCATGCACTTCAGTTTTCTTATTAACAAACTAAGAATCATAACAGTACCTGACTCATGATTGTGAGTATCAAATGAGTTAATATATGAAAAGCTCTTCAAACAATGCCTGATACGCAATAGGCACTCGTAAGTGTTGGTTAAATTGTTGTTGTTATCATTATCTCATTATCTCAATGATGCACAACATATGTAGTTAGAAGCATAGTTTTTGAGAAAAAATAGTCCTTAGTTAATTTTCTGGTTCTGCCCCTTTTTAGCTTATTGATTTGGGCATGATCTCTGAGTCTCAGTTCCCTCATCTGAAAAATGGGAAGATCATTAATTACCTTACAGCATCCTTTAGAGGGTTGAGGAAGATAATGCACAGAAAACCATAGCTGGCACACAGTAATCATTAGCAATTTTTTAAAAATCAGGTAGAAAAAAGTTCTTTGTGAGTATGTTAACTGATCTTTGCAAGTAAATGTACTTTTACTTTGTTGATGGAGAAAATAAAATGGATTGGACACACCTAGATATTGAATTTCATTACCTTATATTTTATTTCAGATAGCTCACATTCAGAGTTTTATGGGTTTTTAAAATTTTAATTTTAAATGGGAATTCATGAAATTGCCAAACAACTGGATTAAGAAAATTCCAATCTCTACTAATGACTTTGTCTATGGTTGACATGACAGCTTCGTTATAGCAATCAGCATCATCGTCAACTTATTTGCTGAGTAGAAGTTTGAAGAGGAAAGATATTGGCATTAAAAGAAAACCTGGAAGCAGCAGAAAATTGACTTCGTAGTCCCTGTAAGAGTCTCATTCCCTTAGCAGGTGGGAGGAGCAGGGTTAAAATCCTACTGATCTTTGGTCCAAACAAGTACACATTAACTTCTATCCATTGCCTACAGTTATAATGAAGAATAACTGAAATATGATTATCTCTTTATTATAGCCGTGATTACCTTGCAGGGAAAAAGGCTTTGGAATGAGGCATAGCTAACTCCAAGGCTGAGCTTCCTCAGTAGCAAGCCTTGCCATTTTGAGCAGGTTACTTAATGTGCTTGAGCTTTGATTTTCTCATCTATAAAATGCAGACATCATCTACCTTTTGGGAGGCCTTTGAAAGGATTAAATGAAACCGCATAAAAATCAGTAACTCTGTCAAGCAGCTGTTGCAGAAAAGGGTTTAATATATCATTGTTACTATTTACTTGTCTTTTCTTACCAGACTGTAGGCTCCTTGAAGGCAGGACTCTTTAAAAACATAGGTATAACCATTTCCTAGAGCAAATTAATTGAATAAATATATCGAACAAAGCAGGGATATCCTGAATGGAGAACTAAAACAACTACAATAATGCATAGAAGGCCTGATTTAAGTGAAAATAGCTGAGAAAGACAGGCATTGACAAAGTGAACTGATGTTCTGAGGAACAGATTTAAGTAAAAAGTAAATAAAAGACATTTGCCTCACACAACATATTTAGAAGAAAAAGAGAAGCTGTAGGGGATAGAAAAGTTGTCACGGTGATCATTACATTACCTGAGGGGATTATAAATAGCATCTTAAATGGTGCTATTTCTATATATTGCCTATATTTTCTTCCTTTGTAGAAAGATGGTAATGACTTCAGGTCCATGACTTCTGTCAATTTTGTCTGATTTCTTCTTTAATCCCAGGAGTTTTACATAAAGCTCAGATCTTCTGATCTCTTTCTGAGCCCCCATGGCCTCCCGCCACATTCTGTTTTCCATACATTGAGTGAGTGTCTCCACCTTGGGGAAATATAGTTTTTATGTCTAGATCCAGCAATGCTGATTTTAGAGGGGCAGGCCTTATATAGTGGTCCCACTTTAGGTCCCCGCCTCCAACATTTCTAGCATATGTTGGCAGTCTGGAGACTTTCAGCACTGATTTTAGCTTCCCGTACTTTCTACTTTTCATTTAATTTGAAATTGTAGCTGGAAAGAACATTACAAAACACACCTAATCATCCCCTTTACATTTAGAAAATTGGGGTGCAGAGGATCACTTTATAGGAAAATCATCGCCGGGACCAGGGTCTTGGAAACACGGCCCCAGTGAGAGTGAAAGGACATAAACAGCATCCACAGCATAGTCTAGATCTGAGACGAGATGAAAACTCCCACTGGGTGCTGTCAGTCTGTACCACGGGCACCAGTTACTTCAGCACCTGCTATTACTTTCTTTTGCTTGGGAACAGCTTTGATAGAGACCCACTATTCAAACCCCTGATGAACTAAATTAGAGGTTAATGCTACCCACAATAGTGGACTCATTTAAGTATCGGGTGATGGCTTCAACTGCACCAAAAAGGTTTTTAGAGAGAAAAGAAAATAGACATGAACAGTAGAGAAGATGAGATTGACAATAATTTTAGTGAGAAGGAATTGAGTAAGGGAAAGAATTAATACACTATATCCTGAAGAGAAAATAAGCAAAATTTGGAGTTTCAAAGTTCAATATTAGGTACATTTTAATTGAGGCATAGCCAGACACTCGAGTAAAATAAAGTGATCTTGGAATCAATCACTTATCAAAGGAGAATAATACTGTTAAGGATAATTAGAAAAATGGCTCAAAAAATGAGATAATTCTCAGTGAGAAATTACTTTTATTAATGCAAGGCTTGCTTAATAAAACTATTCTATAAAATAGAAACCTGCAGCTGACTTCATTTTATAACATTATATTAGGGTGCACTTACTTGGCAAGTTGTACAATTATACCCTGTAAAAAATCCTACCTGCAAAGATAGATAAAGAGGACTAAATTCAGGTCACCTCTAGATTTGCATATACAATGTTGGGTAAGAGAAGAAGGAATTGGAAAGATCTTAACAAATGGTGCCCATCCATCACTTGTGGCCAAACCTGAGCTATAAATTGCAGTGGCTCTACCATCGTGTAATGTGAACTCTGTTTTCATGTTACCGATTAGGATCTATCCACTTGGCTTCCTTTTAAAAGACTCGCGCACATTTGAACAGGCCTTTGAGACTCCAAATTGAACTTGTGCACTGCGTTCTATTTTGGGTAAGCACAGAGGTGCTGGAAATTTCAAGAAGTAACAAACACCACAACCTACAAACTGAAGAACATGAGCTGGTGAGTACGTGACTCCAAGGTTCAGAGCACCCCGGTCTGTGGGCTCCCATCATGCTTTGGGGTGTTCGACTTACAGATCTAGATAGACCAGATTGGGTCGTCTTGGTTGTGATGACTTTATTCTTCCAATGAACATAATATTGCTCTTTTTTTTTCCCCTTTGAAAATCAGCTTAAGTTCCATTTTTAAGCTTAATTTTGTGCTGCCTTGAGAGGATTATTAGATACTTTCACTAGTCATAGGAAACGGTACTGTCTTCTTTCTACTCTTAAGCACCTCCTTAGAGAACTCATTCTCATCCATCATAGCTCATCTTATTTGGATTTGAATTAAATACAAAAGATATTCATGCAGAAATGATTCAAAATATAGTCATAATAATGTAAAAATGTAATTTATCAAATTAGTTATAAGTTACATTTATAATTATAATTTACATGTAATTATAAATTATATTATAT
>NW_011888873.1:1373905-1384776 GCF_000151845.1 Pteropus vampyrus | reverse complement strand
ATATAATATATATGTAAATATAAACCTGTTTAGAAATAATTGAATTTATTATATAGTAAGTTATACAAATATAATTGATCAAATAAAGCCATAATTTTATTCTATAAACTCATCTCTACTTTTGTTTTTAAAAGGATAAATTTGCATGGAGCCTTCTGAATACATTATTTTCTTATAACAATCATTTACGAATATAACATTTAAATCGTCTTGAAGTTTAATGCAATATTTCATTAAACTCCCTTTACCTATTAAAGAATTCTTGAAAAAGAACAAGGTTAAGAACAGTTATATAATTTTGCTGCTATTCTTGCTTCTCAACCATCTTCTCACTGTCTTAGTGCATTTGGAAGTTAGTTTTGAACTTGAAGTTTCTTCCTACACATATAAATACATATAAACTCTTGTGCTGTTTTCAAATCAAAGTGAGCAGTTTCTCACGGGCTGTGTTGGCCATTTCTGTTTCAACGAGAAACAGTTTATCTACTGTGATGAAAAGGTTTATGAATGGTCCTTACTAATTTCTAAGCAGATGAAACATGGCTCTAGTTTCACAGACTTCAAGGAAATAAGAGATTTGAAGTCTTATTTCTTACGACTTATCTCCACTCACTGCTTCAGTGGCTATGTTAACTTTGTTTGGAGAGGAACTAGCATTGGCCTAAGTTATAAAACACAAAAACAATGAGCTAAGTAAATCAGTCCATTAACACATACTGATTATGTCCAGACTCACACACAAAGACACATTTAAACTAAAACAGTCTTGATTCTCAGTTACATGATAATCACTGTGGCTCTACAAGGAAAATAAGTGTATCTTTGTCGTTTCATCTGTTGGATATGTGCTAATGACTTTGCCCCCGTAGATAGGACTATAGATGTCAAGAATTATTACAAGATACCTGAGTACTTGAATGACTCTAAAACTGGAATTGTTTCCATCTCAAGAGAGCCAAGAAACCTATAAACTCATATTTTACTCCACTTATTTACACAGTCATACTTATAGATGGTCTCTTCATGAAAAAGAAACTTTAATATTTTAATTTCAAGAATGTTAACTTCCTTATTTTCGCAATAGTCCCTAGGGCTGGTAGAAAGTATTTCTCATTTCGCAGATAAAAACTCTAAACTATATTTATCACTTCACAACTGACTTTATTAATTTACAGCACAACTCAAAATTCCCCATTCACATTTTCCTGATATGAGCCACTTTTGTAACTCAGCATCGATTCTGTGGCATTGAAATAGCTTTTCTCTTCCACATCACATAAATGAAAGAAAAGCTGATTTTGGTAGTTGGTTATAAATAGACCATAATGTCTGTCTTCTGAACAATTTGAACATTTAGTTGAAAACCATGAGTATGGGGGGAAAGTAATAAAAGATATCGATGTGCTTTTAAGAGCATATGTGCTGCTGGTAATGATGCTTATTAAAATGGCATTTTTAAATAAACAATTTTAAAGGTTTTTCTAACTACTGTAAAAAATATATATTTATATATAAGTGGAGCCACTTTAAAATAGAGTCTGAGCTGCCATATCAGAGGAGCTGCCTTGCATGTCTTATGCTTCAAACCCTTGGAATGTGAAAACAGGGAGAAATAGCTGGGCCTACAGTAACTTTGTGTCCCAAAGAACTGTTTGCAAAGATAACAAGAAAGTAGATATTCTGAGTACTGAACTGATGACTATGAGACTGAAAATTAAAAACATTGTTTACAATTAGCATCACTCTGCTAGCTTATCTGCACCAATAGAAATACCTTCCTTCTATTGATGTAATTATTCTCCTTCCTGTTCTCATAAATACCCCTTGCCTTTGTCTCCTAATTGCAACACTATTTGGATTTCTGTCTGAATCGGTGATTCTTGAATAGATACTCTTTTTGCTCTCAAATAAATGCTTGTTGACTCACTTTAAAAGGCCTTTTATTTTTAGGTTAACAGTACTAATTCTGAAAAGTATGCTAATTTTTTAATACAACTTAAAAATCACATCTGTTTAAATTAGAAGAAATATACTTTTGCCACATGCCACGTTTTATTACCATCCAATGGTATGCATAAATTCACCACCTACATAGGAACAAAACAGGGGAAATACCTTTATAAATACAATAAATGTTTAAGAAAAAACATTTCTGCATTTTATATGATCATACGTTTTGTTTATGCAGGCTGATATATTTATGAATTGGGCAGTTTGGCCTCATATACAAAGTATAAATTGACCTTGAGAGTATAAGCTCCACGATGGCAAGAACTTCTGTTTTGTTCATGTGGTTTTGTGTCTAACTCATAGTAAAAGTTTACCTTATGCTTAGGAAAAGTGAATGATGGACTAATGCACGAACAAAGTCAGGCAAGGCATGCCATATAATAATGTATACTGATCAATGAATGCTTTGGGGATGAACTTTTGAAAAAATTTTAAAATTTTCTTATTTAGATGCCTGGTGTGACCTCTTTCACGTAGTGTGGTAGGATTTACCAGTGAAATGGAATTTAATCTAAACATCAGTGCTCATACTTGTTATCTATCGTACTAGGCACTTTTCAAAAAATATGAGGAAAATAAAATTGTTTTTCCCCCAAATGCACATCTCAGAGTGGCCACTTTCTTTTTTAGATCTGAGTGCTATAGTTAACAAAGGGAACTTGTTCAGCATGTGCATAGCCACAAGACTTATAATTCTTTTCAAACTCCAATTGAACTGTATTTGGTTCCAAAGTAGAACTAATCATTCTTAATCCGGAGGTAAAACCATTGCTGCCAGTAAACAGGCCCATTGACTCTCGGCACAAAAAATCAAGTTGGCAGGGATCAGTTTTCCAGTGACACATCTTCTGAATAATCTCCCAAATTACAATAGAGGCAAATTAGAACAGTAAAAGGGAACTGATAAAATATTTACTTCCAAGATTTTTGCTTGTTTTGTTTTTAATTTCTATAGCCTAGTATTACAACATCATAATTGAATGTCTAAACAGGACTAGTGCCACACAAATGTCCTTTGATTATCATCTGTATGCACCTTATTTTGAAATTTTCATAACTTTAAGGAGATTTAGAAATTATAGACAAGCAGAAAGAAGAAAAGAAAATCATCCACAGTCTCGTCACAAAGAAATAATCGTTATTGTCCATCTAGATTGCTTTTTTTCTCTCTACTTCTTTTTCCTGTTGTGCTATTTCTGGTCTTTGAGTATAAAGAAACTTGGAGTACTCTTTTGAATAAATGTTTCCATAGAGTCCCCCCAAAAACTATAGAGAGAATGACAAAACGGGAGTTACAACATTTTCTTTTGGCTGATCTGCAGTTCCCACAAATAGGCAGTCTAGAAAAATGTCAGAGTGCAGTGTTTGGAATCTGGCTGACCCAAGTTGAATCCTACCTTCCTCACATGTGCGAGCCTATGCAAGCTATTTAACTTCTCAGAGACTGTTTCCTCTTCTGTAAAATGAGAATAATACCCTCATCAGAGTGTTTTTGTGAATAGTCAATGAGAGGTATTTGAAGAATTTGGCAAGCTGCCTGACACAGTATGCATTCAATGAATTGTAGCTATTATTATTATTTATAAGAATACTTACTGTTATTTTACATTCCTGACTAACCTTGTGGATTACAAAGCTCAACATCACGTGACGTGAAGATTAATTTTTAGATCAGCCCAAGAAAAACACAATTAAGTAAGTAAATCTATTGGAAAAGATCATATAATGCATTCTTAAGCAAGTACTTTAGGATTGTAGGGTTAATTAAAATTTTTCTCTATTAGCATAGTTAATGGCAGGATGGCTATTCTTTGCAGTTAGAATCTTTAAAAATAGTGATCTTCCCCATACTATCCTAATGTCATGTTGCAGTTAACTTAACACTGCATAATTTATGACCCAAAGATTAGTTTGCCTTTGTCTGATATAATTCAGTCAAGACCAGAGATACAAAAGTGTGTTGTTAGACTCTTAGAAGATGCTTTGAGTTTTAAGTTAAACATCAGAGTTCAGAACTATGTGATCATCGAAAGCCTTTGAGAAGTTTTAAATGTAATTAGTTATCTATTGTGGAAATTAATTTTTATTTCATGTAGTTTTTGCTCTGGGCCAAGTCAAGCTTTATTTGTCACGACCTCTGGAAGATCCCTATTTCTCTTTCATCCCAAGAGATTTGTATTACAGCACAGATGTTGTTTATTGACAGCCAGTTATGTGCTAGGCAGTGTCATGTGAACTTTGCATGAATTATATTTCATACAATAGAACTAATGGTCTTTCCTTTGATATGGGCACACCATCCTCATTTTTCAGGTACCAAAACTGTGGTTGAAAGATGTTAAGTCACACGCCCATGAAGGCCAGGTTCATGGCTGGACCTCACCCTACAGGTCCCATAGGCTCTTAACCTGCTTGTTCCCTCCTTTCCTGAAAAATCAGAGGGACTTTCATGCAGAATTGTAGGAATCTGTCTTTGACGAGGCATGTACAAAGGGAAAATCAATTGTAGGGTTTCAAAATGTTAAGTGCTTAATTCAGATTTTCTTTTTCAAACAAAAACAAAAACAAAAACAAACTCTTATTTACCGACTTTTAAAAATAAACAACCAAGGACAAACAACATAGAAATATTTACTAAATACGATAAATGGCACTTCCAACTATAATTTGGATTTTTATGATAATCACGTAAAGAGATGACATTAGGCTGGGGAGATAGGTCAGGGAAAAGAGAATGGAGAGACAGGTGGAGGAGGAGGAAGGATAAAACTAGACCAGGACAAGGAGCTGTGGGAGCACATTAACCTTTATGAGTGTCTGGGGCCATCACGGTCCTGGATGCTATTCAGTGAGGCAAATCCCTACTTTCATATATAAGGTACTACAAGGAAAGTCTGAAATTCATCATTAGATTCACATTTTTAAGGTAGGAACAGTTCCATTCACAGAAAGCCATAAATATAAAAATCCAAATAATGTGTCTTCAGACATTATTCTGAAACTAGAGCTGCAGAAGCCCAGCCCAGCCCAGACTCTAGCTATTCTGCTAACAGGAGGGAATTCCAGGTCATTCCCTTGGTCTGGAGCTCCTTCCCTCACTCCCTGAGACTGCTCAATCTTTTGACTTCCATGTTGTGATGCTTTCTTAGCATGGGAAAGGTGGGAGGGAGAGGGTTTTCTAAAAGATAGAATGATAATGAAGAGCTGCCAGATCCCTGACAGATTGAGGACTCTGTGGGCCCCTCGACATGATGAGGGCATCAGGACGGTGATGTTCTGGCATAAGTGAGGTCATGCCTGTGGGGAGCGTGTGAGAAGGGGTAGCTGGATTCATGCATCCTAAGCACTCTAGCCTGAGGAGAAGCTACTTTTCCAACTACCAGGAAGAGTGGCTGCCAGTAATGATAATAATACCTCACAGTAACTCAAACTCATTAATCGTTTATTAAACACAATGAATTAGATTCACAAAAGGCAAGAGTGTTTGCATAATGTATAAATGGCAAGTTATGTTCAGGGTGGCTTCATGGGCCTATGACCTCGTCATTTGTACTTGATTCTGCACTTGGAAGGGCCGGGTACTGGGTTTAATACTCTGCGATTGTCGTCTTGAAATTATTAATAGTTTTTGAATATAGGGTATTGCATTTTCATCTCACACTGGGCTCTTCATATTGTATAGAAGTTCCATGTTGTATAAAAGTTCAACAACCACAGATAGTCAAAGTCTCCCCAAATTTCTGAGACTCCAATCTCACATCTGACATCCTGAAAAGATAGATCAACGTCATGTGCAGTTATCCAATTCCTTCCTCTCTCCTGCCACTGCACAAGCTCTCTTTATCCCCCAGACTCTCTCTTCATAAGCTTTCTTTATACCATCACAGAAGACTTTTACTCTGGTCACTCTGAAACAGACATCTGTATAGGTTCTTAACGTCTAGAGCTCTTGCTGTCTATTATATTGCCACCAGCCACAGGTGGCTTTTGAGCACTTGAAATGTGGCTAGCTTGAACTGAGATATTGTAACTGTAAAACGAACACCACACACACACACACACACACACACACTGTAAAATACGTCATTACTATTTATATATTGATTACTTATTGAAATCATAATATTTTAGATATACTGGTCATATAAACTACATTTAAAAAATTTATGTCAACTCTTTTTTACCTTTTTTAATATGGCTAATAGAAAATTTAAAATTATATATGTAGCTTGAATTTTCAGCTTAAATTATATTTCTTTTGTTCTAGATCTCTTTTTTATAAAATCATGTTTCGAACTATTCTATCTAGATGTCTCACTTATATCTCTATCTCAAAAAAGTCTCAAACCAATTCACTATCTTTTCCCTCAAACATACTTTTTCCATATCTTATACTCCCAAGTCATAAACTTGGTAATCAAATTATACCTTTGCTCCTACCCTCAAAATGGGTACTAAGTACTATGGATTCTATCTCTATAATTTCTCTCGAATCCAGCAATTTCTCTCCAGACCTACTGTCCTGTCCTAGCTTAGGCTTTCAACATTTCTTCCTGTAATTTACATTATTCTCCTCCGTGAAATCCTTGTATTTAGTCTCATCCTGCCTCAGTCGTGCTCTTACCCAGCATAGATGTTTTGCAATGGAAATCTTATTATTTCACTTTCCTGTTTGAACTCTTTCAATGCTTTCTCATCTGAGTGTGACACAATTACTCTCACTGGCTCTGATCTGCTAATCCAATTTTACTTTCTATCTCTCCATATCAGCACCTTGCATTCCAATCATACCTAACGACTCTGTCTTTAGAACATGTTCTTCTTGCTTCTGTGCTTTAGCACATGCTGTTCCCCAGTCATGGTGAGCTCAGCACATTCCAACACAAACACCCACATATTCTTTAGCCCCTAAACATTTCCTCAGTGATGCCTTTGGAGCTCCTCCACAAGCAGAGTAGATATTGTACAAGTCAAACATCTTTAATTAATGCAATACCACACTGAATTAGAACCTATTTTTAATTCTGTTTGGCTGTCACTGTTTTAGATACAATCCAAATACTTGGGAGAGTGACTGACACATAGTAATCTTGGCTGAATAAATCTCTCACTTTTTTTCTCCCTGAACTGCCACATTAGTTCATGCCTGTTTTCACTCTTGCCTAAGATACCGAAACTGTCTTTCTGTAACCATTTCTTGCTATCTTCATTGAATTTGACATACTGTTACCAGTTATATCATTTTTACACACAAACACAAACATTAGTTTTCCCCATTTAAAGAAACTCCAATGGTTCCTTTTCTTGTAAAGAATCAATCCAAACTACTTAGCATGAGCTCAGTCCTGATGCCGATATAAAAATAGGTGTGGCTACCATTCCTTCTGTGTTCTTGATGTACCAGGTGCTATGCCAATCATTTATGAAGATCTCATTTAATCCTAATGATAATCTTTGGAGGTGAGTGCTACGATCTCTGCTCTGTAGGTAGCAAAATAGAGGTCTAGAAAGGCCCAGGGACTAGTTCCTACAAACTCACTTAGCAATCACAGAGCTATCTGATAAAATTAGAAAGAATATGACCTATTCTAATTTATATTTATATTTTATATATATATAAACATACCAACAGTTAACACAACAATCTTCAAAAGTTAGGAAAAAGGAAAGTTAGAGAGCACATCAGTTTATGGTCAATCCCAGCTAGAGGAACGAGTGACTCCAAGTGTTCTAACCCACATGGCAGTTACAAACTCGTGGCTGCCATGTTTCTGTTAGGCCAATATAGTTTGATGATAGTCTTAGAATCATTTATCACCTGGCATTATAGTTGCCAAATGAAATTCTGATTTTATTTCCCAAAAGAACACACTTGCCAATAATAATCTGGCCTTTTGGGAAGTGACATTTCTCTTTTGACAGTCTGTTTTGTTGGCTAGATAAAATACGTTCACTCTCTGAGATGCATTAGATAGAGTGCATACAAATTTCTCAAAAATACTTTACTTTTGGTTGGAATCCAGATCAATACTTTTCCTAATTTCTACTGAACTTAAAAACTCTTTTGGTTGAATAACCCTATCCAGTAACACATACTTGGAAGACCAGGGTTCTTCTACATCCTAGTTGTTAAACCCCTGTCCTCCCACTTCCCAGGTTTTATCGGTACCATGCAAAAACCCATCACCTCCTCTCAGAGGCTGCGCTAGACGTGGATGCAATAAAATGACTGAGGAGTCTGGGAACAAGGCAATTCATGAATGAAACATTCCCCAGGAAACTTAATTTTACGATCATAAACTTTGTAACTTGACAGTTACAAAGTTAAATTCCAGTGCCAAAAAAACTGAACCAGAGTTTTGAGGGCATGTTTTCTTGATTCATTCCAAAGGAAGCAAAGTTTAGGGTTCAAAACTATTATGATGTGTTTATACTACACAATATAGATCAAGTTAAATTACTTTACCAGATAATTGTCAATCTGAGGCACTGAAAGGACATTGGGGACATTGGACCAAAGGGAAGGTGATTTTCAAGCTAAACTAGGTCATTTATGACTTTTATTGTCATTTGATTTTATTTCTAAAATGAGGGTAATGGAACTCCTCTCTGCTATCAATAAATCTAAAATTTAATTTAAAATATATTAAAAGCACTTTGCACACTTCAGAAGGAAGTTTTTTTTAAAGTTTGAGAAAAAGTTGTATTAATTATATAAAGCAGTCAGTTATATTAGTCTTACAAAATTAAACCTATGGTAGAAAGGAAGTTAGTGACATAATCAGATATCAGACCACATATCATATAAAAAGTTATGTTTCTAAACAAGGTCAGTGTCAAAGAATTCAGGATATATTACCAGTCATCTGAGTTAACAACCTAAGAAGGCTCTTTTTCCAAAACAGGTATATTTTCAATAAATAAATAGTAGTTCTGGTGGAGGAGATAACTATGCTTTTTCGCATTTTTATTGCTTTCTTGATTGTCAGAGATAACTAACATACAGTTATAAGGTTTTCAGGAGATTAAATTCTGGAGGAAAAGTCTATAGTGGTTGAAATGAGCCTGAACAGACCAAAAGGTTGTGTCATGATTTCCTCTGTTGAAGAAGTCTAATAATTTTGGAAGGATTATTTTGATATTTAGCTTAGTATTTTACACGAAAAGTATACTAACCCGAAACAAACAAAAAACTATGACAAAGCAAACAAACATTTAAGGATGTGTGGACTTTATTAATTTTTTCATGATGGGTACATGGAACCATATACAGTTTACATTACTTTGATTCCATCTCTTTTCCTTGGTGTAAATTTTATTTGTCAGTATTTGATACAACAAACTACTTGGGCTAATTATCCAGCCAATGGCTAATTATCCAATGGCTGGATAATTAGCCCAAGTAGTTTGTTGTATCAAATACTGACAAATAAACTTACTCTTTGTTGTATCAAATACTGACAAATAAACTTACCATTTACTCTTGGCCATACCCATGACAAGATGATAGGGGTAAAAAACAGAAATAAAACACTATTGCTCTTTCATGGAATTCACTTTCATATAAAAGGTTAGACACATAGGAAAACTTCATTAAAATAAGATAAAAATAATATACAAATGATACGAGAGCATCTAAGATGGAGAAACTAAATGTGTTGTTCATTAAGTCTCTCTTGGAAATAATTTAAGATCATATGTAATATTTCTGGAAAATCCAGTTAAAATGTCCTTAAAAGTTTTATGATTTACCAGATTCTTCATTAAAAGTTAATTTACATAAAGCTTGGGATAGTAGCTAGCGCAAACCACATAATTTGTTATTATCAATATCGTTTGGATTGAAGAAATTGAATAATTTTTTCCTATAAGTTATTGAAATCTAGTTATTCAGGTTTTTATTGTTTTCTTGAGTTTAATCAGAAGCAGATGTTTTGATTAACCATGTAAGGTTTTCCAGCTCTTATGGTTTTTAACTTGAAAAGACCTGTCAGACTGCTACCCTTTTCTATCCTGAGTTCTCTGTTAATCTATATTCTAAACACTAAAAAAATCTTAAATTTATAACTCTTGGTTTCAACTTTTCTGTCTTATGCTTATTTTAAAAGGAAAAAAAATTAATTCTTTAGTATCAATCACACTGCTGGATAAATGTGACTGTAACCAGAAGTTTTAAGAAAGTTAAGAGTCAAAATCAAATTTTCTTGGTGTCTAAATTATTCATTAAATGATGTGTTCTAGTTGAGCTTTATCTAAGCTTTAGGTTATATTCTTGTTTTATATCATTATTAAAATATAATGTTTCTCACCAAGAAGATTATATATCATTTTTAAAATAATAACATTTTCTAAAACTTTCATCACCCTTTTCTCCTGTTTTATGATTTCAAAAAAAAAAAAAAAAAACAAACCCAGAATATTATTATTTATCTCTAAATTCAAGCAGCATCTTCTAATCAATAGCTTAGCATTAACACCACTCCAGGGGAAGAACTGATTACTATGAGTCATTTATTCATTCAACAGATACTTACTGAAACTTAACATATTGATTTGTTTGCTGAGTGCCTACTGTGTTCTAGCCGCTATTCTAAAGCAAGCTGAGTTTTCCCTGTTACTTTCACTCTGCCCAAGCAACCTGTAACTTTCCCATCTTCTTGCCCCTCACCACCCTCATGAACCCCCTCTACTGAAACTGGTTCAAGTCCATGCTTGAGGTATATCAAACAACACAAGTCTCTTCATACTTTTCCAGAACAACTAAGAGGTTATACAGTTTTAATCTTCACTACTAGTAACGCTATGCTATATAAATCACCAAATCTAGATATTGAGAGGCAGGTTCTTTTAAAATTTATTTA
>NW_011888873.1:1369621-1371290 GCF_000151845.1 Pteropus vampyrus | reverse complement strand
TAATATCAATTACAACTTTTGCTTTCAACATGATTATCTTGGAGACAAGGGATTATATATTTATTCCATCTTAATAAAATTCCTGATCATTGTTATGTTTGATTATAGCATTGTGGCAATTTTTCCATAAAAAGGCTATAAAAATTTAGGTGTATTTTAAGAAATAATTTTCATTCCACCTAATACAGAAAAAGGGCAGGAAATCTCTATAACTAAAAGTATGTCTGTATCAAGAGAGTTACTAACAGAAACCCAAGTTGTAGGGAAGTATAATGTAACTAGTGGTTACCAGGAACCTTTCAGGTTTATTTAGGAAAACTTTAAAAAGTTCTGTGATTGTAGACATTATTTCAATTATTGGTCTCTCTAGTTCATAAGCTCTATTTTCTTCTGGCTTCAGCATGAAAAAGAATTTCATAAGTATTTTTGTTATAATCAGCTATTAATTATCATCAATTTAACAATAATTTTAAATGGTCTAATTTTAGAGAAAATTTCTAAAAGGGATACTTACTATATTTTTTTCTGCAAATTTTATAATAGCTGTAAATAGAAAAACAGCTTCTTCTAGACACTAAAGCTTTCGAGCTGTTTTGTTCAAAACATATATGTTGCAAAATTTTCCCTCAGAGAATTCTGATATATTATAGGACATTCATAGCTTTTATCAAATTGTGACCCTGAAACTGTATTTTAACATCAGGAAAATGTAAGCTTCATTGCTGCTTTAAATGTTTGAGTTTCTCTGATGAAAAGCAGCATAATAGATAACAGGGCTTCTATTCCAAGATCAAGCCTATGTTTACAGTAACTAGTAAGAAAATAGTGAAGTCCGAGGTTACCAGTACAAGGTCTGAATGCCAAGTTCTAGACACTGGACAAAGTACACACAAAGGTCAATAAAACTCTGGAAGCCTGTGAGCAGAGACAAAGGCAATATGGTACAGTGGACAGAATTATAGACTTAAGATTCAGATATAGCTGCAGGAAAAGGTGAGGAAGTGTCTGGGAAAATGTCCTAGCTGGATTGTGAAGGATGCATGACAGGTGGCTGCCGCTATGAGGAAGATTTAGAGAAAAAGTCATAGGGAGGCTTTGCACAAGTTTGGTATGGTGCGTTTGGGAAATTAGAAATATATTTGATATTTCTAGCAGGTGAGTTGGAAAGTGGCAGAAAATAAGGGTACATAAATAGACAAAAGCCAAGGTGCAAAGTCCTGAAATTTATAGATTATCTCTCTGCATCCGATTCTCAAAGTTGTTGAATTAACAACTATGCTGATGTGTTGTGCTCAAGTGGACTTAAAATGCTAACCTTTCACAGCATATCACCTTAAAGGGTATTAATGTAGAAAAAAATAACGTATAAAGTTTGTGTGTCACTCTTGGGCTGAGGCTCCTGTCACACATGGTGCTACCACAAAGGAAACAGGACAGGTAGGTAGGTGCGCCTTAGGTATTTCTTCAGCTTGTTTTTTCCAAGAAAAACTAATACAAAATTGTTTTCTTGCTGCAGGCCTTTACACTGTATTAATTCTGAGAACTCCTTTTCGCTCTGAGGGGAATTAAATTGGAAAGAAACTTTTACTGTCAGTCCGCTATAACAGAATCATTTCCTTGGCTGATATTTTTTATTTACTCAAAACTAAGTCTGTTCATTTAGCTTGCT
>NW_011888873.1:1367864-1369263 GCF_000151845.1 Pteropus vampyrus | reverse complement strand
TCTTTCTTTCTTTCTTTTTGTTTCTTTCGAAGTTAAACGTAAGTGAAATACAATGCCATCACTTAATCTTTTGTCTTTTCCACTGTCTCTCACACACAAATAGGCATATTCCTATTCTCATCTTTAAACGTTTGAACATTATTCTCTGAGATTACTTGGTCTGCATTTTTATATGTTGAATATTGGTGACTTTAAACAGAAGTTTTGAAAAATATTCTCCCTATGCTTTAAATTCTCTTATCTGAGAGTATATTGACATATCAGGTGATGCATGCTCATATATAGCAATAAAAATTATATTATTATACTTAAAATTAAAAGATGACTCACATGTCACTCATATTTTGGGAAAAAAAGTTTCAAATAAAAATACATTTCTTAGAAGTAAACCTTGGATTTACTATTTATTTCATGGTAGAATCAATCTTTAGTAGAGGTTTTTCCTCAACATTTTCAACAAATATTTTTCCTTAGAATTTTTCAATAACAATGTAAATGAGCTGTTTTTCCTGGTAGACCAACGATAGGATCGATTTAGGTAAAGCTGAAATGCTGCTGAAAAAGCATTTCATCATTATTTGGTCATTTCCTTACCAAAGACTTTAATTTGACTGACCAATTTCAATCCATAGTAACAGCTTTGTTCCTGAGAGACTATAAATCAAAGGAATACTCACTAAGGGGCAATTCCTACTGCAGTGCAAAGTCTGTGCTATTATCACGTAGCAATTGACAGCAAACATCCACTGCAAATATTAGTGTACTACATTTGTAGGAGGTGTGTGGTGTTTTTGGTTTCACTCTCTATCTCTGAAACCTATCTGCTTATGAGAAAAATTGTGCAATAAGAGAAGTTTTACCACCACATACTGTAGTTGGGCTCAAACTCAGTGTGGAGATTTCACTTCCTTTCTTTCCTTGGATTCTGAGTCGGGGGAGCACAATGGGGGTGTTGTGCTCTGGGCTAGCGTGGCATGCATGATACTCAGAAAGGATGTGTGAGCTGCTTCGAATACCGACACTTTGCTTTGCAACTACTTCTGAACAGCACACCAGGACTCTGAGCTCAGAAGAAGCAAGTGCAAAACCCACTGGCTGTTATGATCTACATAGGGAACAAAATTCCTTAATTTAAATGTATACATAGGTATGTTAAGAGTTAAGATACATCAATTATTATGAGGGTTAAAAATAAATGCTTCATAATTTTCAAGCCACTGATTTTCCATGAAATTCTTTTAACATATGTCAAAGTGCAATTAATAAAATAATCCATTGTTTGTAAGGGAGAAAGGTTGTTGGTTATGAAGACAATCCAGAATGGCAAACCATGTTTTACACGGTATGTAAAGACAGTAAATATTTATATTAAACCTCAAAGCATATTAGTAATTGTTTT
>NW_011888873.1:1363561-1366629 GCF_000151845.1 Pteropus vampyrus | reverse complement strand
TTTAACATATGTCAAAGTGCAATTAATAAAATAATCCATTGTTTGTAAGGGAGAAAGGTTGTTGGTTATGAAGACAATCCAGAATGGCAAACCATCATGGTATGTAAAAACAGTAAATATTTATATTAAATCTCAAAGCATATTAGTAATTGTTTTCAACCATAAGATTTCTAGAACCTAAACACACTGCAACAACTCTATATGTATCGTACTCTATTTTGTGGAAGTATGTGTGTGAGGGTATGTGTGGCTCTGTACGCTCTTGCTAAATCAGATAACATGACGAATATAAATGTTTTAGGTTAAGTTTTGCTCCGAGGTATTGTTATGCTATGCTTTTGAAAAGGCAAAAAAAAAAAAACAGCTTACCTCTGTCAGTCAAGTGGGACCTCCTTCTGAGCCGCGGCCTCAGCGTGCAGGCAGATGCTCTCTGAGCCAACAATCTGTTAACAGGAAGCAGGTAAACCTGAGAGCGTCCGCCTGGGTTACAGTCCAGTGCCCATACGAGCACACACCTGCTTCTTCAGACCTACCGCTCATGTGCAACAGCCACGCACAGGACCCGTGTTTAAAAATGGTAACACTCTTCTTTTGAGTCACTAGTTTTCAGGGTAAGTAGCTAGAGAGCTCTGAGATAATATTGCAGGGAAGGCTTGCCTTCCCAAGACAAAAACCTTTTCTGCTGTCTGATAAGCAGATATGCAGCATTATCACACTGCATTCCACTTTCTCAAATCAGCTAATAGGAGCAGCAGTCAACAGCCTGTCCAAATGGCAGCTTGCGCGCATACTTGGCTGTAATAACTGTATACTAACATGCCCTTCACTCCTCTCTTCTTTGAACAGATTTTTAAAAAAATGCTTCTTCCAGGGTAAAGCTCTGCAGAATATGCCACACTGTTTTCCATAAGTAAAATGGCTGGTCCTCTCAGCACTGCTGCAGACAGCTCATTGGGTTCCATTGGCTTTTCGTAGTCATAGCAACAACCAACAGACAGCCGTAGACAGCAAGCATGGCTGGTCATGTGCAGCGCACGGACACAGCTTGTTAATTTCTTTTCATCAAACTCATCACTTTTTGAGGAGGGCAGCTTCTGTTACCTTTCTAAATATTTCACCGATAGTACAAGTGCTCTGAGTTTTCAGCTTTCAGGAAGAAGTTTTGTTATATGAGCCAGCGCTACATGTGAAATTGAGAAAGGGAAGCCCTTCTCAATAGATAGATTCGGGTGTATCCAGGTTAATAACATGCAAATCACTGTAGAGACACTAATCGGAAGGAACCATTGTCAAAACACATTCCACCTTCACGTCATAGAATGAGCCTAAAGGAGATTGGTAAATGTGGGTAGTTATACTTTTTGTTTTTAAATGATAATCTTCTAGCCACTTAACAGAAACAAAGCACTATGACTCATTATATGTGAACAAAATAACCAAATTAGGATATTTTAATAAGATGTTACATATGGATTCCATTTATCTATTTTAATACATTATTTGTATTACACAATTTAAAATAGAATTTTTAAAGTTCCTATTGTTTCCTATTGGAGAAAATTGTTCTTTAACTCAATTATAATTTATTTGTAATTTAAAAATACTTTAAAAATCTACATCAAATTAAAAGTCCTTTGCTTCAAACATTACTTCTGAGGCAGGAATAATTTTACTTTCTCAGTAAGACGGATCGCATCCCACCCTTCCTTAAAATCTCGCCTCTTCAGGGAATTTCCCATGATTAACACCATGAACCATTTAAACTTTCCCCAGCCTTTTTTTAAATACTATGTCATCAGTAATATTCTATTTGACATATTTCCAAGACACTGTGCATTTATTTTTGTTTCTAGCAAACTGTTTGAAACAGTTGTGTTAACATTTTGGACCTAGGAACACAGATGCTTCATTTGCTAGTAGTCATTGATTTAGTATTTTGTAAGTATTGCATTTCCCTACCCATGTTAGCACTGCTGTCTTCAGTATTAACTTCCCAGCTTTAATATGCAGAAGAATCCCATTTCCCTCCCCTCTCCAACCAGATTTCCATTTGGTAGGTTCCAGTCAGCTCAGGGTTAGCATATCTACTGAAGAAAGTTGGCTGTGCCTTTCTGCTTGTCTGCTCCTTACCGCTTCATATTATTTTAAGCCTGCTTGCTTGATCTTATTTAAGTTACCTTCCCTTTCGTTATTTTGAGTTTGCTACTCTTGAACTTGCCCCTGACTTCAGCCTCATATTTTAGTCTTCAATTTCCATGTTTTAGCCATCTTGAATAACATCCTATTTCTTTCTTCTTGCCTTTCAGATATTTCTGCTACCTAAAAGCTTATCGACCAGACCCCATCCCCACCAGCACCTTTTACCTGCATTTCAATCTGCCTCCTACTTTATCTTTTAGCACCTTGCTCAGAAAAGACCACCTCACTATTGACACTCCCAGGCAGAGTGTGCAAGGTCCTCTTCTATGCTTCCCTTGTATCTGGGATCTAGCTCTACTATTACAATACATGTCATGCCTTGTTGACTTATTAGCGGTTTTCCTTCCATGTCTTACTCCCATACTGCTCTGTCAACCCCCTGCAAGCCAACCTGATCCATGTGTTATTTGTCTTCTATGCTTGTAATATTCTAATTTCTCAGTATATTTTAAATGAGGTACTGAGTGACTGGATAGTGCGAAGTCTGTGTTTCAATTCACCTTTTCAATATCACGTATTTGTCACCATTAAAACTTCAGAAGAATTTGTATGATTTTGATTAAATGTTGGCATCTTAAAAAAGTTATCAAGAAACATTCTAAGTTCATGTGTTTTCGAGTGGCTTTTCATTGTATGTCTGAAAATATCTTTAGTCTATCCTCATACTTAATTGATTGTTTGGCTAGGTATAAGAATCTTTGAAGTCATTTTCCTTTGGAATTTTGGAAGCCTTCTTTTATCTTGTATCTTCTTGCCTTACTACACTCCCGACTACTACTCTCTGAAAAAAGAAAACTGGAAAGCACTCAAGCTGCACAGAACTAAGAACTGGGAAGCTAGCAGGAACTAAGACTAATTGCTTTGCTCCC
>NW_011888873.1:1358632-1363511 GCF_000151845.1 Pteropus vampyrus | reverse complement strand
TCTTCTATGCTTGTAATATTCTAATTTCTCAGTATATTTTAAATGAGGTACTGAGTGACTGGATAGTGCGAAGTCTGTGTTTCAATTCACCTTTTCAATATCACGTATTTGTCACCATTAAAACTTCAGAAGAATTTGTATGATTTTGATTAAATGTTGGCATCTTAAAAAAGTTATCAAGAAACATTCTAAGTTCATGTGTTTTCGAGTGGCTTTTCATTGTATGTCTGAAAATATCTTTAGTCTATCCTCATACTTAATTGATTGTTTGGCTAGGTATAAGAATCTTTGAAGTCATTTTCCTTTGGAATTTTGGAAGCCTTCTTTTATCTTGTATCTTCTTGCCTTACTACACTCCCGACTACTACTCTCTGAAAAAAGAAAACTGGAAAGCACTCAAGCTGCACAGAACTAAGAACTGGGAAGCTAGCAGGAACTAAGACTAATTGCTTTGCTCCCGTGTATCCCTCACGACATCTCTATTAATTGTTACAGATCGCTCTGTGAGGGGGCCCTGTTATTTCCATGTTCTGTGGCTTCTTCGTCTATCCCTTGCCCCCATAACTCTGGCTGCCATGGCCCATCATTGTGACTGAGGCCCTCCAGCTCTGCTCTATCTCGTGACTCTTATTTTCCCTCCTAACTTGATAATTTTAAAAAAATGACTAAATATAGATTCCCAAGAAACAAATATAATGTTTTTTCATCTCATCTTTCTGAGCCACATGAGATATCTCATAAGGTGCCAGCAACTTTGTCCCTGGACTGCCCTATGTCAGGTTCCCACCCTTGGTCCCAGCAGCTATGGTAGAGATACTCGATATCATATTGTTTTCAAATTTTTGCCAATACAATAGGTACAAAGTAATAGCTCGTTATTGTCTTGATTTGCATTTCTCTAATTACCAAAGAAATTGAACATCTCTTTACGTTCAATGATCTTTTGGGTTATTGCTTCTATAGATTTCCTGTGCATAGCTTTTTGCCTGTTTTCTCGATTGACATTGTTGTCTTACTGTGGAATTTTAAGCAAAATGGTCATGAAAAGTATTTTCAAATTTTTTATATATTTAAAAATAACGATTAAATTTGTTACATGATTGAAAGTTAATAAAACATTCACTGACATATAAGAGAAACCAATAATTCATACTGCCAATTGTCCTGGTTATTATTATCCAGAATGTGGGTAAATATCACCAATCAGAAATTCTTTTTAGTAAGAAAGTATATATTATCACCATAACAGAAGAATGATTTTCTAAACCAAACTTAAGGTCATATAAGTCACATCACAAAAAAACATTGTTCGCAAAAGTACCTTGCAAAATGAATATTACTTTCATATTTAAAATAGCAAATAGCATGGAAAAAAAAGAAAGGCCGAGGAACTGGTACTGATTAAAGGAGACTAAAGAGATAAACTGAATGTAATACGTGATCCTGGGTTGGATAATGGATCAGAAAATTCTTTAAAGTATACCATTGAGATAATTAGTAAATCTGAATAAGGACTATATGTTGGATAAAAGTGTCCTGTTTGCATTTTAAATTTTCATAATTTGATAACTATATTGTGGTATTAAAAGTGCATGTCCTTCAGGGTGAGGACATGGGGCTGCCTGGTCTCGAGTGGCTGAGTGAAACGGAGGCTGTGGCAGCGGCAGAAGCCTCTTAAAGGGGTTGCATCCATGAGCGGATTTTTGCTTGCTCTCTCTGAGCACCAGTGCAGATTTGGCTGTGCGTAGGGGGCATCGCCATAGCTATGAGGTCATCAAACCGGATAACAGGTTGCTCTGCCCAGAGGATTCCCTGAAACCCCGTCTCCCCAACTTGCAGCCCCACCTGAGCCGCATCAAGGTATATCCTCAGCAAGTCAGGTGCTCCTTGCTGAGCAGCGCCTAGACTCACACTGGACGCAGCTGGCCTTGGTTTCTGGTGTGGCCTTTTGAAGCAACTATAAGCACAGCATCTGTGGATTGCTTGCTTAATCTTAACAGGTGGCCCCGGAGGTGTAGAGGTTTAGGTTAAGTTTGGCCTGCAGCTGAACCCCTGTTAAGGACTGTGCCTCTGGACACCTACTTCACATATCCACACTAATAAGACTGAGAGACTCAGGAGCTTTGCTTAGTACATAGAAACAGGCAAGGCAGCCAAAATGGAAAGACAAAAAAGCAGAAGCCATTTGAGAGAAAAGAACAGAGATCCAGATATAATGGAGTTAAGTAATCTAGCAGATGCAGAGTTCAAAACACTGGTTATAAAGATGCTCAATGAACTTTTGGAAATTGTAGATAAATTCAGTGAGAACTTCAACAAAGAGATAAAAAAACATAAAAATGGAAATGGAAATTATAAAAAGGAACCAGTCTGAAATGAAAAACACATTATCTGAGATGAGAAATATATTAAATGGAATAAACAAAGGAATAAACAAAGTGAATAAAGAAAAGGATCAAATGCCCTACTTAGAGGCCAGGAAAGCCAAGGACATGCAAGCAGAATGGCAAGAGATAAGATGCCAAGACTATAAAAATAACTTATGGAGCATATGGGACACTATTAAAGGTCCAAATATCCATCTGATCAGCGTAATTGAAGAAAATCAAGATGTTGAACAGCTATTTGAAGAAATAATGATGGAAAACTTCCCTAACCCGGTGAAGGAAATGGACATAAAACCCCAGGAAGCTCAGAGAATATTAAAAACCAGGGATCCAAAGAAGCCCATACCAAGACACATTATAATTAAAATGCCAAAGGTTAAATACAAAGAAAGAATATTAAGAGCAGCAAGAGAGAAACAGATGATTACTTATAAGGGAGCACCCATAAGACTGGCAGCTGATTTCTCAAAAGAAACTATGCAGGACAGAAGAGCTTGGCAAAAAATATTTGATAGGATGAAGACCCAGGATCTACAACCAAAGATACTTTATCCAGCAAAGCTAGCATTTAGAGTCGAAGGACAGATAAAGAGCTTCCCAGACAAAAATAAGCTAAAAGAATTTGTCACCACCAAGCCAGTATTACAGGAAATGTTGGAGGGACTTCTTTAAGAAGAAAATATACAAAAGACTCACTTCAAATTAAGAGACACACACAGACTAAAAGGAAGGAGATGGAAAAAGATATTGGTTTGATGGACTCAGAAAGTATTTAAGTCAGAGAAAGATAAACACTATATGATTTCACTTATATGTGGAATCTAAGGAATAAAAAGAACAAACTAATCAAAAATAGACTCACAAATATAGTGGACAATTTGGTGATGGACAGAGGGAAGGGGGATTGGGGGGCTGAGAGAATGGTGTGAAGGGTTAAAGAAGTACAAATTAGTGGTTAATAGATGGTCACAGGGATGGGGAGCACGGCATAGGGAATGAATGCAGTTAGCATTAATACGTTGGCTAGGTGGAGAGTCAGGGGAGGGAGAGAGTAATTGGGGTGATCGTTTTACTTATATAGATGTCTAACCAATGTACTATATACTTGAAACTAATTAAAATAAAGAAAATTTTTAAAAATGTATGTCCTTGTTCTTAGGAAATGTTGAAGTGTCAAATGGTTCAGCAGAAACAATAAGGTATAGTAATATATTTGTATTGTATGTGAGTATGGTATAATTTATTTATCATCTATCATCTATCTATGTATCTTTCATCTATCATCTATTGAGGGCTAGCACAAATGTGGCAAAATACTAACACCTGGTGAATCTTCATTGAAGGATATTTCAGTTTATTTTACTATTCTTTCCACTTTAAGTTTGAAGTTTTTTGCTTTCAAGATGAAAAGTTAGAAAAAGGAAATAAAGTGAAAATAAAATACAGTGTTCAGAGCAAATACAGATTTATGGTAAAATTGCTTGATGAAAATTACTTTGATGTTTATCAAAGTTAAAACTTAAGTTGATAAGTTATAGATGAATTAAGGTGATTATTATTGTTATTATTACTAATATTATTAAGAGACTACTTTAGTAGAGAGTACTGGAAACATTTTATATTTTCTTGAAAGAAGTTAGTGTTTCCCTATATTTTTTGCTTTCCTGTATCCTGATATTAAGCCATTTATCCTTTGATTCCCATGGTGAAATCCTTCTTAATCTAGTTCTTTCACTGTTGAAAAAATTCAACGAGTTCGCTGTTGCCTGAAGCGTGTTCTCCTGTAATCACACCGTTCCCTACAGCTTCCACAGCTGGGTGACAATCTGCCAAGGGATCCGGTCCCTGGTATAACAAAGAAGCTCTTTGTATGACTTAGAGGACAAATTTTGAATTTTGAGCATAGTTTGCTTAATGGGGTAGCACAGACTGTTATAAAGATTAGACTGAATTTTCTAATTCCTAAGAACAAGTAGAGTACACCAAAGGTTGTTCCTAAATCTATAATAATTAGTTATATTTAGCAATGACATGAACGATGTGCTGTTAAATGGGACCAAGATGGGAAGTGTGAAAACTGCCTTGGACAGGATTAGAAAGAGGATTGGAATATCTCAGCAAATTGGATTTATTTCTAAGATTCCATCCTTTCAGAAATATATGCCAGGATGCAGGCTGACCCATAAGCTATTAATTGGATGCCTTCATAGCCTCTGAGGTAGTCTGACCCTGGTAAATGTCCAGAATGACCTTGACAAATCAGTGGTACCCGGACCCATAACAAACCCAGCAGTTTGACACCTTTATGGAAATCCACTTATTGAATCAATTAAAAATAAGAAAATGATTACAGAACAAACCTTACCAAAGGGCAAATGATAAGACTATAAATGTCAGCAACATAAAACTGTTTTTAAAAACTGAATATAAAGTGCAATCTATTAACACAAAAATACCATATGTGTACCATAGGAGAAAATACAATTGGTAGT
>NW_011888873.1:1340281-1358582 GCF_000151845.1 Pteropus vampyrus | reverse complement strand
ACTACTTTAGTAGAGAGTACTGGAAACATTTTATATTTTCTTGAAAGAAGTTAGTGTTTCCCTATATTTTTTGCTTTCCTGTATCCTGATATTAAGCCATTTATCCTTTGATTCCCATGGTGAAATCCTTCTTAATCTAGTTCTTTCACTGTTGAAAAAATTCAACGAGTTCGCTGTTGCCTGAAGCGTGTTCTCCTGTAATCACACCGTTCCCTACAGCTTCCACAGCTGGGTGACAATCTGCCAAGGGATCCGGTCCCTGGTATAACAAAGAAGCTCTTTGTATGACTTAGAGGACAAATTTTGAATTTTGAGCATAGTTTGCTTAATGGGGTAGCACAGACTGTTATAAAGATTAGACTGAATTTTCTAATTCCTAAGAACAAGTAGAGTACACCAAAGGTTGTTCCTAAATCTATAATAATTAGTTATATTTAGCAATGACATGAACGATGTGCTGTTAAATGGGACCAAGATGGGAAGTGTGAAAACTGCCTTGGACAGGATTAGAAAGAGGATTGGAATATCTCAGCAAATTGGATTTATTTCTAAGATTCCATCCTTTCAGAAATATATGCCAGGATGCAGGCTGACCCATAAGCTATTAATTGGATGCCTTCATAGCCTCTGAGGTAGTCTGACCCTGGTAAATGTCCAGAATGACCTTGACAAATCAGTGGTACCCGGACCCATAACAAACCCAGCAGTTTGACACCTTTATGGAAATCCACTTATTGAATCAATTAAAAATAAGAAAATGATTACAGAACAAACCTTACCAAAGGGCAAATGATAAGACTATAAATGTCAGCAACATAAAACTGTTTTTAAAAACTGAATATAAAGTGCAATCTATTAACACAAAAATACCATATGTGTACCATAGGAGAAAATACAATTGGTAGTTACCAGAACCCACTAGAAGTTCTGTAGCCTCTCTAGATTAAGAGGAATAGGAGGAATGTGGTAAGAGGTACAGGAAGAAAATTTGGTCTGGCCTAATCTAGAGATCCTGGTCTTGCCTGGCTAATAATAACAATATTGTTTTAAATATTTCAGGTTTATCGAACTCTGGACTTGTCAATGCCCATAACTGCAGTAGCTCGTGAGAACAACTTATTTAAAAAAGTGCATTAATGTGTGTCTGTACTAGGTACGGGAAAATTGTAGTGTTAGCCTACAATCAACCATCCTCCCCATCCCTCCAGGCCTCGTAACCCCAAACACAAATACATCTTGCTTGCTCCCTGTTTAAGGAAAGCATACTGGGCTTTTATTACGCCTACGGTGTGAGAAAGTCTGCGAGCAATACAGAAGAAAGCTGCACTTGCTTGCAAGGAATTTGATTGTTTATACTTCATAATGGTAAGCTTAAAAGGCAAGCTGGAAAGAGAAGACTGGTTGCTTTCACTTGCCTATAAGGGGCCGTGCTTTGTTCCCTGAGAGGCACTCTGACCAAACTGAGTGTATCTCAAGTGACCTTTCCCACTTAACCATTGTTTCCTATGGAAAGAGTGACTCCAGGTGCCTCCAGGCGCTGTGTCACAAATGCTCGCCTCCCACAGTAAAACCTTCAGGTTCTGTGGTCACTGTGTTATTGAATTAGTAATGAAACACATCAGCCTCAGCAAACAATGCCTGGCAAGAAGCGTTTTAAAACAAATGTTGCTGGTTTCACCTGAGCCACTGAAACAAATTATGAGACACAAGGTGAAACTTGGCAGCCTCTGGGAACTCTGAAGAGGCAAATGCCAAAGCTCTCAGCAGCCAAATGCTCAAATCTCAGAGAAAGAGAAATTAGACAGGTCAGCCATTGTCCTTTAGAAATACTTCTGATTAGTTCAATGAGATTTACTCATCAAAATGAATAAATAATATAAAAAGGTCTAAATAACATATGATGTGGTACATGCTTTAGGGTACAGTTGTCTGATATCAAATGAGAAAAATGGATGAAAAACCAAAAACCAAAACAAAAAACAAAAATCAAACAAATAAAACACTGAACATAGTAAATGCTCACTTAAAGGCCTACTAGTGACAGCATATGAAGCTAGGGAAAATAAACTATGTGCCCTTGTGGAATATTAGATGGGAGCTCCATTTTATCACATTAGGACTATAATCGAGAATGGTAATTATTTTACCAAGACTGTTGAAATCAAAATTCATTTCCTATGTTTTCAAAAGTAAGACTTAGAGGTCATAATTGCCAGCTAGTTACCCTGAACTGTTAACTAGGGAGAATGTTATTCTTTTTGGTTATTTTCTACATCAAAGGAAGAAGATTAACTTTGTAAATAGTCCTTGTGGGTTTAAATTAGCAGAACAAAATCTTTTCACAACCAAATTTACTATAGGCATGAGGATGGATTTTAAAAAATAAAACTATTCTAAGAGCTGATACCTAAAGTATATCTTGAAGGATATGGAGGACTTCATAAGGGAAAGACATAGAAAAAAGTTTATTAACGAATGGAATAATACGAGTGAAGACTAAATATGTGAGGAGGCTTGGTGGATTTTCTTTCATAAATTAGGTGGAATGAATGTGTCCCCTGATTTCCTAACATGATTTTTTATGAGGATCAAATAAGATAATATATGAAAAGTTTTAAACTCAACAATTGTAAAATCAACCTCAAATTACTGTCAATTTTTGGTAAGACATGATAAATACTCTTATCACAATACCATTAGGACTAGGATTGGCTGCACATACAAGAAAACCCAAATCACAGTACTTAAACAAGACAGAGAAGTATATCTTTTTCTCACTTTAAGAAGCGTAAGACAAGGAGTTCAGTGGTAGTAGAAAATTGGCCCCATGGACATCAAGATTTCAGCTCCTTCTTTCTGTTCTGTCATCTTTAGAAAATGGCTTCTTGTCTCAAGGCATCCTCATAGTACGGAATGACTGCTTGTACTCCAGCCATCACGTCCATGTTCCAGGCAAGAAGAAGGGAACAAAGGCAAAGGGTCACATTTTTCACTTAAGTTGGCTTTTTTTTAAAAAAAATTGAGATGTAATTGACATATAACATTATAAGTTGGCTTCTTGCAAAGAGCTTTCCCACAACTCCACTTCTGTTGCTATCCCGTTGCCCATTCCTAGCGACAGCTGAAGCTTGAAAACGCCATCTTTCAGCTGTACACATTGTGACTCCAGAGAAATCAGCATTCTATTATTGAGGGAGAAATGGATCCAGATGTCAACCAAGGGTCATCAGTCATGACTCATGTCAGGAGCAGGTCACCTTCTTCTTCAAGGCTTCTACAGCTGGACTTTGAAAGTGACACTACTCAGTGACAGGGCCAAGGGATGCCCAGTTACATCCAGACTTTAGACACTGTATAGTTATATTTATGTGAACACTTATTTATTTAAACTCTGTCTGTCTTGCTGGAGTATAAACTTTATGAGAGCAGGAATCATTTCTGTCTGTTTTTCACCTATATTTCCATTGCTTAGCATAGCACCTGGCATGCAGATACAGATATAATGAATGAACAAATGAGTGAATAAGCAGGCTGGGGAAGTTGCAATGTATCTTCCTCCATGGCCATCCCTCAATTCAATCCAACAAACATTCCTTTAACCTATACAACCTGCCAAGAACCTCATCCGGTGTCAAATGACAGAACTACAGCTCACATTCTGGGTGGGGAAAAATACAAATGAAGAAGTAGTTATGTTACAATGTGAATTTCTTTTTAGTTCAATTATACACTGGAAGCGATAGGAGAAAAACGTCTAGTTTTGGAGCTTTGTGAGCTGGGGCAAAAGGATGAGGAGGGAGGGGTTCACCAGTCTGAGAAATCAGGGACAGGATTTCCAGGCTGAGGAAGCAGCACTTGTGACAGCACAGAGACATGGGGACCGAGACAAGTTCAGGGAACTGAGGAGTTGAATGTAGCTGAAGCAGAGGCTGGAGCAGGCATGAGCGGAAATAGATTGAAAAGGAGGACATGTGACAGATTATGAAATACCTTGTTCTGCACGTTAAGTAAGGACTTTGGACTTCATCTTTCAGGAAATAGGAATCCACCACAGGCTTTTCAAAGATCAAAAACAAGACCATATTTATGTTTTGGGTAGAAAGCTCTGGGACACATTAACTTAGGCAAAATATATTTTAATGGAAATATATTTTCATAGGGCTTTATGTTTTGATTGCTTTTATTACGATTATCAGACATTTGTTGAATACCTTGTTTATGTAAGGTGGCAACACTAGGTGGCAAAAGAGGTGCCAACAAAATGAAGGACCTATAAATCAGAAGACATACCAATATTTTACGTTCCGCCAAAAAAAAAATCTTGCCAAAGAAATTCTGACACAAAGTTCTAAGTTAGAATTTTTATTTGTTGAAAGGGCTCTTTTAAGTGCATTTATTTAAATTTTATCATCTATCACTCTGTGCATACAAAAAAAGAAATAAACAAAGAAAATTCTTCACATTCAGTATTCAACGCTTCTGAATGACATTAAAATTCAGGGTCATTGGTATTCACTCTCTACCTCTCCCCGCCCAATATCATCATCTGTAGTCTTCGAAGTTTGGCATGTATCAAGAATCACTTAGGAAAGTGTTAAAAATAGAGTCCCAGATCATGCTCCATTTCTACAAGCCTGGGCTTCTGTATTCTTTGCATGATTTCTTTTTCAGTATTTTCTTGCATTCGGTGACAAGGGTGTTACAATTGCTACCTGGCTGGGAAACATATCATTTCTTGGGATGTTAAATTGTAGAAAGTGTGCAACTTAGAATCATTGAACTAGGATATTTTCTTTCAGAAATTGGATGAGAATTTTACAAAATGTGAAAGGAGTACATTAAGATAATGATTACTTGATTTCTGTAACAGGAAATTGCTTAAAACAGATTATAAGACCTCCACACCATGGGAGACACTCCATGTTTAAAAGTAATTATGTATTTAAAAATTAAAAAATGCATAAATATACACAGAACCCTGCAAACCATGTTCCTCTCTTAGAGTTTCCCAGTGTTCTTGAGCATTTTGAAAGCTTTAAGAAGGCCAGAAGTAAAAATCCTATTTGACTTTTCAACCTAGACATTCATATTATATTTAAATAAACAGTGACAACAATAAACCCATAAAAATGTGTGCTAACACAATTACATTTTTGTAAGTAAAATTTTGGATGGTCATGGAAGAAAAGCAGTAAGGCTTTACGCTAAACATTAACCATGTTTAATAATAATTGATTGGGTTTTATATGAATTTACTTAATTCCTAATTGTATATTCTTTAATGAACTGACATATTTTCTATAAGAAAGTAGTTAACTGACTACAAACTGACTATATTTTATAGTAAACTGACTATAAAAAAGTCAAAGAAAGATTTGTGTTTTACTTATATGTTCTCCAGGGGTGGCTTCAATGAATATAAAGGTATTTTCAGTGAGAATATGGGGGACCTGTTTTATGAGACTTTTTCAATTCACGTGACATTGAAAAAAAAAGCGTTAGTCATAAACTATAGTAAGAGTAGAGGAAAACAGGATGAATATAGGCATGTGTAATTTTTATTTGATCTTTTTCAGGGTCATATATTTATGGATTAGAGTTTTAATTGAATGAGTCAGACTATTTTGTCTGTGGTTTGATATAAAAGCCAAGTAGGGAATTTAGCAGATTGGATCTCAAAAATTTGCTCAGCTACTGAAGAGGAATAACCTTAAACTGAACAGTCTACGGCCTATACCATATATGAGGTGGGGGGTAACTCTTGCTAGTTAGATGAACTTGACAATTGGTTTAACCTTTATGAGCCTCATTTTCCACATCAAAATGGTTATTGTATTCATTTACTATAACAACACACCACAAACTGGGTGACTAACAACAGAAATGCACTGTCTCAGAGCTCTGGAGGGTGGAAGTCTGAAATCAAAATGTTTGCAGTCATGCTCTCTCTGAAGCCTCCCGAGGGATCCTTGCTTGCCTCTTCCTACCTTCCGGTGTTTGCCAGAAATTCTTGGTGCTCCTCGGCTTGTGGCAGTATAATTCCAGTCTCCGCCTCCATCTTCACATAACCATCTTCCTCTATGTGTCTGTCCAAATTAATTTTTTTATAACGATACTAGTCATTGGATTAGAGCCCACCCTCATCCATTATGACCTCATCTCTACCTCGATTACATCTGCAAGGGCCCTATTTTCAAATAAGGTTACATTCACAGTTTCTGGGATTTAAGACTTCAATACATCTTTTTGGGGACACAATTCACCCATAGAAGATATGGCATTACAGTTAGCCTTCTTTGTAAAGAAAAACTTGCTCTCTATCCAGAGTTGGGTCTGCAAAGAATTAAAGCACTGACAGCCCTACCACGCTGAGTTCATGAATGAGCGAATTCCCGGAAAATTTGTAGAGAATATCAAACGAAATGTTGACTTGGAATTTTTTTTCTCTACTGAATTGACTAGAAGTTTCTGTAACTGGATTTAGACTGAATCTCTCATGATTAAGTTGAAGCAACAACAACAAAAAGGTGTACATTTGATATATTGAAAAGACCCACCCTTCTCCTCCAGATCGATCGATGGCTTTGTCAAGAAGAATTTTCCAAAGCAACATTCTCTAAACCTAAACACTTACGTCAGCGTATGTCCTCCCCCGATATGGGCAGTAGGCAGTTCGATGCCCAGCTGTGTTTTCTGAGATCCATGAGTGGGCTTTTGTGTTCTCTTTAGCTATCGATTTCTAAGAGGAAGCATGTATTATTTCATTGTATCTCTAAATGGGCAGGCATTGCTTCTTAATTCAGACTCCCAAGGTTTTACACCATTCTCTGGATATATATAGATCAATCACTTTTAGCAGCTTCAGACCACCAGTAATCAAAAGCACTTAGTGCAGCTTTCAGAGGTGTCTGAAACAGCAGAGAATCCTTAGGCACATAAAGAACATTTTTTTATTTGTTCATTTTCTTTTTTTTTTTTACTGTGTTAAAAATCATTTAGGATTTCGAAGCATAGTGTACTAATAGTCAATGTAATTTATTTAGCAGATCACCATGTGCCAGGTACTATGCTGCAAGTTTTATAAATATTAAATCATAATACACCTGCCAAGTAGGAATTATTTTTATTTGACAGAGGAGAAATTAAACTTTGAAAAATCATGACTTCCAAGGTCAGAGAATCACACGCTCTTTCTCCTATACTAAATGTCTTACATAAGCACTGTTTTAATTAATCACCTGTAAATGTAGAGACTCCTGTTGGCTCTGTTTAAATCAGATTACTGAAACTCAACTCTAAAGGAATGGTGACGTTTCCAATGTGGTTTTTTTTTTGGCCATTTATCTTAGATAAATAATTTCGATCAATCTATTATACTTTCTGCATTTTAGAATGAAGTATTACATTTTTCACAAGACCATAAAAAGGGAGAAAGCCTTATCAGAATTTAGATGCTAAATTATTTTACCAGCAATAGTCCCCACTTGAAAATCAAACTATGGAGTTGCTCCTGAAATGAATGAAACAATCTCTGTTTCTAGCTGTTCTTTACACTGGGACTAGATCCACTGTGAAGAAAGAGAAATAGTGGTTTTGATTTTCTCTCAGTGCAATGACCTTGCTCACTCAAGATTTCCTCTCTCTGCTACAGAATATCTTCACCTGAAACTCCTACAAAGTGAGGCATCTGGGTGACCACAGAGAGTCTTTCTGCAGTTAATTAAACAAGCCAGGCTGAAAGCATTACAGTCCAAGGCTAACAAGCCAAACAAGAACCTCATTCAAGGAAAATCAAAGTTGGGGAGAAACCCTTTAGTCAGCAATATTTTAATTAGTGACACTTTATCAAAGTTGACTCAAATTCTTTTAAATGCATTTGTCACATCAAGGCATTTACATCATAACAATATTTCTTAGAGCTCATATGCCTTTAGAACTGGGGGTGGGAGGGCAGTTTTCTAAAGTTTTTCTTTATGTTTAGGACTTAGTGGAAATATGTTTTACTCAGAGTGACCCATTAGATATATTCATCAAGCTGACGTATGTGCACTCATTGACCATTAATACCTGTTATTCAAGTTAAACCAGTCCATGGTAAACATAAATCCTGGACTACAGCAGTGTGTCAGCATGTCATGGAAATCTTTCTTGAGTCCCATTCTTTTGAATATTTTGTTTTTCTTAGTCCTGTGCATTATTCATACCCAAGCCATTTTTTCCAAATAAAAGTTGGTCAAGTCAGGTGGTGAATATAAGCAAATTTATTGAAAATTCAGAATATTTGAAATTGTAATTATTTTGCAAAATCAGGAACATTAACATGCTATTTTTCCTTTCCGCCCCCTGATTTTCAGAATCAGTGAGGGAAAAAGAAGGATGAAGACCAATAAAATCACACTGACTTACCCAACCAATATTTTTCTGAGTTCTGTGCAGTGCCAGGCACTGTAATTAGGTGAAATAATATTAAAATGAGAACCAGAAGATAATATTTACTGTAAAATTATCCCCGATTATGTGAGCATGAGAAAAACACTGACTTCATGTTTCTCAGTTCCCTGATTTGTAGATTGGAAGTGATCAGGCCCCTGCTCACTCACAAATTATAATGAAGATCAAATGAATTTTTTTCAGTTGCTAGTATAAAGGACTATGCAAATGAAATGCAGTTTGTTTTCCACATTCACTGCTCCTACTAGCCTTTATCCCCCATCGCTGTCATCATCATCATCATAGTCATCGTCATCATTATCATTATCGATATGGTCTTAGATTGGTTCTTTTGAAACATGATGAAAAGGGGATTTACTGAAGGAGGTTTACTGGGGAGCGCCCTTGGTTATAATATCTGAAAGGGAGTGGGACAGAGAAAATTGGACAAAGAGAGAAGGTGAACTCAGGTGAAGAGGACACAGGACCCTATGAGCCTGAGGTAACACTTCCGAGTTCTCCCAAATGAAGACAAGGGGCTGGGCCTTTGTGTCCCTGCATCCACTCACTGCATGCAGACGACTATACGAAAGGGACGTAGCATTGGGTGAAGACATTCTTAGAGAGAGACTTAGTTGTGAACCTTCAGTAGTACACACTCCTGGGGGCTGGGCGGGTGAGCATCTTGGTCCCGAAGGGGAGATATGAAGGATTGCAGCATCCACTAAAATCACCACCACCCTCATCTAGGGCTTGAAATGGCCTCCGATAAGGGGCACAATCATTTCATTCCTCTTCAACAACACAACAAAGGGGGGAAAAGATAGAGCTGCCCTGATAGTAGCTCAGCACCAAATTATAGCTGAACCTCAAGAGCATCTTAGGAAGGCATGGAATGATTGTCTGCCCACAGTCATGGCAAGATCAGATCCTACGTGGTCCAAGAAGCAGACACATTTGCATAGTACATCAATTTCATATCAAACATCTCTTGTCTCCACATTGACTGTCTTTCAACTTCCATTTCTTTTATTACAGGATAGATTCTCAAGATGAGAGAGAACTTTGCAGATCAGATGATTTAAGTGCTACCTTGTGGTTGAGCTCTCCTTAGCAATCCTGACAAACACTATTCAGCCTTTACCGAATGAACCAGCTCTAGTGATAAGGGGTCACTAGGGTCCCAAGCATCCTGCTCTGTTGTCGAGCACTTCTTGTGTAAGTAGAATCTGCTTTTCCAGCTTTTACCATTGGTCTTGTTGCTGTGCTATGGGACAACAGAACATTTACTCCATCCTCCATATATGCTATACACATATTTTTGAACTGCATATGTTTAGTTCCCCAAACTTGTTCCCAATTTGTAATATTTTTTAAAACCTTTGAATCTTCTTTTCTCTCTTAAACTGTGTAGATAGCTCTGAGTTTTCTCTCAACCCTGCAAAGAAGGATGAGATTATTGTCTTCATTCCTGCTACTAGGCCTCTATTTATGTGGCCTAATATTAAAATACTAGACTCTAAACTCCATGTCGTGAACAATGTAATATGGTTGCTAAATAAAGCTCTGCTTAAAGCCATTTGTCTCAGTCTTGTATAATACAACTGGCTTTTTTTTTTTTTTTTTTTCTGAATGCTAGTGCAGGACTCCACATAGATTGGAGTAAAACTTAATTTTGTTTCTCATTCCAACTATTGTAATTTTGATGAGTTCTAATTTTGCTTAGGGATAGTTCAATATTATGAAGATGATCCCACACATGAATATCGAACAGAACATCGAAAATTTAGGGAAAGAGAGAAAAAGTGAAAGAGAAGGTAATCATTATTCCATTGCCATCCTTACTCTGCCTGCCACCCCTCGCCCCCTCTCACCCCCCGCCCCCCGCCGCTGCCCCACATAAACCAAGAGATGACTTTGAAAGTTAATTGAAGCAGGTTGAACATTCCACTTATGAAAAGGTAGAGGAAAATCACAAGGTATTTTTTGATTGATTATTAACTCTATCCCTCTCCTCTGTACAATCCATATGTACTCATTTCCGCACCCAGCTTTTTGAGTGGTACCAAAGATGTATTGCTAAGTAGATCGAAATAAATAATTTGATTTTGAGATTTATTTCTTCAGTTGAAATTACTTTACTAAATTGGACTGAGAAGGAGATGGGAAGTATAGCTAACAGACCTGTATTCTATACCTTTTAATTCAATAATTTCCACTATAATTTCCCTAAGGATTCTAACTCCGTGTATGATATAATTTTAAGAGGCACAGTTGTAATTGATTATACATTTATATTGGTAATTTTTCAAGTCAAGTTATATTCTTTTCACCCCTTCTTCCCATTTTTTCCTTATTTACATTTCCGGAGTTACTATTATTAACCGAGATCCAGCGAGTTAAAAAGTGCTTAGAAAAATAGCGAGACAATTCACATTCTGATTGGCCATCTAGATGCTCTCAGACCACAGTTTAGAGAATGATCCAGTAAGCTATTGGAAATTGCCCAATTAATAAATCTACAGCATAACCATATAGAGGCAGGAAATACAGAACAAATTTGAGAGGCTATGAGGTGATAAAGCACATTTTTGCTGAACAGCTTTTTGAATTACCCAATATCTGATTTTGAGTCTGCAAACCTAAAATAGTTATGGGAGGAAGCAGCTGAACAAACATCATCATAAACACTGAAGAAATAAAAGATCTTTAGTGTGTTGGAAAAAGCCTCTTTTTGATCTCTGAAGCACAACCTAGTCCAACTTAAGAAAGGGAGTGGCTTTTGCAGTAAAAGTGAAAAAGCTGATGTCCAAAGGATTAAGAAAAATTCAGGATGGAGCCTTGCTGGTGTTAATGCTTCTTTTTTTTAGGCAAAACCTGATTTCTCAGATTACTGCTGTTTGTCAAGTAACATGGTTAATTATTTACCTTTCTCACCATTACACTCAGATTCTTTTCTTATCAAACAGCTATGTTGGAACCCAAAGCAAACAGCCTCCCTAGAGCAGTTGGTGATCATGTTCAGTGGGGTTTGTGTGATGGTGGCAGAACATTTTTTTAGTCCTTCTCTCAGGATCTCTCGTTTCGAGTAACCATTCTATGAGAGAGGGGCAGGGCTACTGTGTGCTGCTGTGTTGGTACTCGTGGTTGGCTGTGACTTGGTTCTTTCTGATCTTTTAAATCTGCCCTTTAGACCTCTTGCTTACTTTTCAAGCTATTCTAATTCCTTCATTCAGCAGGGCATTTCAGATTTCACTAAAGAAAGAAGCTTTTTTTCCTATCCCAGGTTTTTTCCTGTTGTTTGGATTTTTGACCGTAGATTCTAAAATGGACTTAATGTGTTTGTCTAGAACTGGAATAATTTAATGATTAAAAATAATCAGATGGCAAAGCTAATATTTTGGGTTTTCTTTATTTTCTTCAAGACTCCTTACAGGAACAGATTGCTCTGGCCAAATGTGGCAGAAGAAGAGCTGGTAGGTGGGGTGGTTGCAAGCAGATGCTTCGTTTCTGTGGCAACATTCAGTCTAAATTCCATGCTCAAATGAAGCAGCTATTCTTATCCTTGATTTGGGGTTTATTTTTCTTCTTTTTTTAAAGTACATAGCTTTTGACATTTATCCTTATTTTAGAGGTTGTATGTAGTTGTATGCCTGAAATCATTTTTGGAAAGAGGGAGATACAAAATAGAAAAGGAATTAAAAAGAAGTGGAGCCTAAAGTGTTTAAACAATTTCTTCAAGATCATATGGAGTTAGCAGTCATTCATTAATTTATTCAGTCATTCCAGAAAGGTTTATTAAATATTTATTGTGTTTAGGATAAGTGTTGGGCATAGAATAGTAATGAAGACAGAGTCTTTAGGAAGCTTAGAGTCTAGCTTACTCTTTTGACTCTCAAAGTTTGGCTCTTTCCACTACACTCTGCCATGTTATTGATGCTTAGACACACACACACACACACACACACACACACACTCACTCACTCACTCACTCACACACTCCTGTATGTCTAACAAGAACTGAATAGAAGCAAAACTGTGAAGCTAGACTTCGATTTTCTCATCTCTAAATTGGAACTAATCAGAGCATCTAACAGGGCTACAGATTAGAAGAAATAATTCCTGCAAAGTTTATATAGCACAATGTCTATCTAACACATACTAACTGTTCAATAAATGTTAAGATGTATTATCAACATTATTGCTGTTTTCTGGTTATAAATTTAGTCTATAATTATTGCAACCCATTTTCCAAATCTAAGTTGGGAATCATTTCGGGCAAAATGAAACTATCATTAATCATTAGTCTGAATTCAAGTGTGATGCTGAGGTTTAATATTTTTTAAAACTTGTTCTTATTTCTTTGGAAAAATTTTCTTCTCATACTAACAGAGTTTAATAAGTTTAATATTTATAAGATCTTGCCTATCCACTGTTACAAAGTATTAAAAGTACTGCTGTATAAGCTGGAACATTTTTGGGAATTACGTTTTCCTCATATGTGGTCTTAAAATGGCTATTTTGAAAGAACAAAGGATAAGTTATCCCTGGAATATGAAGTTATAATTTTATCTTTATCACCCCTGCCTGAGTATAACTACCACTGCAGATCATGTCCAGCTAATGGGAACATGTCTGGTTGGCACAGCTACAATAGCAGGGCTGATAAGCAACTAATCAGCTTATCCACAGCATTCTTTTCATGGAGAGGTCACCGATCCCTTTGTTCCTGAAGGTCCAACAAAGCTTAAATATTACAGAAACTGGTCATTCAAATTAAGTGGCATCATATACACTGCTCCTAGGATTATCATCTTGTACTACTGTAGCTTCAGTGCTTTTAAGTTTGCTTAATTAAGTCCTTTCAAATGTAAAAAGTTAAGACATTAGCGCTACTAAACCATATAATTAATATATGCCTTAAACACACTTTTAAAGTAAAATAGTTTTGAAGAGAAAAGTTTGAGTAATAGATTCCTAATATGAATGTATTAGCAATTAGCATTATTAATAATGCATATGAAAAACTGTGAGACTGTGGAACATCAATGCTTCTCCATCTGTAAAATGGGAATTACAGCATCTAATTCATAGGCTTTCATAAGGATGTATCCAGGGCATTTAATTCAATTAATATTTAACTTTAATATTTAATTTTCAATTAATATTAATAGTAACTCTCAACTAACCTTATTGCAATAAGTGAAAAGCTAAAATGCAATAAAATTCAACACTATAATTGTAATGAAAATAATTATTCTTAAATTTTGATTCAAAAAGCACTTGATGTTTTCGCATCACATAAATAATTCTTAACTCCCTCATTGGACTGAAAGCTCCAGAAGTTTAGTAAGTCTGCTTAACAGATAGTTCTAGAACTAATCAATGGATAATATAAATATAAATATGACATCGGAAATGTCAGCTAATAGGTATTCAGATGATAAGATAATGGATAAACCAGCTTTTACAATATGTGCTCTATAAGTAAACACAAAGTATAAACTATGAGACCCTGATAAGATAAGCACATATATATTTTTAGTGTACTTTTAGAATGTGTACCTTTCTACCATGTGCTTAGGGACAAACTATATACCCCCCACCACCACCCCCCGCCCCCCCGGAAAAGTTTAGATTTGTTAAGTGAGGACAAAATATACACATAGTATTCTCAAATCAGGCACAATGCTATCAATACTAAATATACACATTATATACTCTACTAGATATATGCTACTAGATCTTAAAATGAGAACTCTTTACATTTCCAAAATAGCGACTATAAATATTTCTGTCTAAAATAATTCCAAGGTTGGGCCTTACAAATTTTAACACCAAAATTGACTTAATTATGGATATTATGAAATATTGTTATTCATGTAATTTGACTTGTACACAATACAAAGTAATCATTTTATTGCCAGCATTGACACTATTGTTTTTCAAAACATATTCCCAAAGATGTTTGTAAGTTATAAAATAACCGAAGATGGAAGTTACAAAAAACATTAAAAAATGTCTCTAAAATTAATTTTCAATAATTTCATGGAAAAAGCGGAATGAAATAAAACATTCAAGTGACTGTAAAAATGTTGCTTGATCGAGGAAAATAAAAGAATATTTTAATTTGAATGGTGTTCAAAATTTTACCAACTTGTTTAGTAGAAAAAGAATGAAACCATAACAGCTTATATTTAGGTGAACTATTGACATTTCCCCTGAGAAATGTAGACTATAATAGAAAAATAACTGGTCAAGAGAAAATTAGAATGTGCTTACATAAGAAAAATTAAAATAAAAACTTATATGAGCATTGATCAAAATGCGATATATTACATTTTGTTGTTTGTGTTTGCTAATTTTGAAAAACATTAAAAAAATTTTTATTATTATTTTGTTCGGCAGCAGTATTCAGCTAATGAGTACTAAGTATAGGAAAACACTTTGGTCAGTTCTCTTCTACCCAGAAACCATAATGGCTTGGGAGTCAACTTTCAATTTTCTGAAACCTTTCCTTGAGGGTGAGAGACTTGCTTCCACAAGATGAGGACTTTCTGAGGAGACTCAATCTGGCCTGCTGCCTTGAAGAAGTTTCATAGATGGTCTACTATAAACTCAAAGAAAAATATGAAGCCTTTTGACATATCCGTAGTTGAGGTGTCTTATTATGATAATCAAGTTTAATTCAGAGGAATCTAGACAATTGTGTAATAAACAATGACCTAGGTCTCCAACACGATGCTGATAAAAATATTCAAATGAAGAGCTACCGACCTGGAACTTGGATCATGCATTGATATCTCATTTGTTAAAAAGCATAATCATGGAGCATTTCACTAAAGGAGTTGGAAAGATAATGTGTCAAAAGCCATACTGACCCAATGAAACTAACTGAATGGTGAGGCCTCATACAGTTTCCCATTTACAGTCTTTAGCATCTCCTTCTACACATGCTTAATTTTCTGCTTTGAAGCAGCAGCTACATTGCCAGGGTCCTGATCAGAGCAGATAAAAGTCAGATTATAGAAAGATCAGGTGATATACAGAGAAAAAAATTAGGAATTATAAGGGTAAATATGTTATAATATTGTCTTATAAGTTTATTAAAACAATTTAAATAAGAATTGAAAATGATATTTATTAAGTGCTTACTATGTGCCCATCACTAGTGCTTTACAAAAGTCACTCATTTAATCTTTACAGTGAACCTGTGAGGTGGGCATGAACTTTTTTCCATCTTACAGACCAGGACACTGAATCCCAGTGAGTTACACAACTTGCCAAGGTTGCATTATAGTAAGTGACAGAGCCTTGATTCAAACCCAGAGAATATAGCTCCAGTAACACTCAAGAATCAAGCTCCTTTTATCTAACTTACTCATTGAACAAATCTTATTCAGTGCTAGTGCTTAAAAGTGCAGAGATAAAGAAGAAATTACATGAGTAGTTTGAGTTAAAAAGATGCATTTTGCCTAAAACTGACTTTCTGATCTAAGGACAGTCACTCAGGATCTCGACTCCAGTGTACTCAGTTTACAACGATGGCTAAGCTCCTTCTATTTCTAAACTGTGTGGTGCTTATGTTCACACGACACTTGGAATAACATCCACTTACCACCTTTTACTAATGGATATTTGTTTATGAGTCTATCTTACCCATGCTTTATTTAAAAAAGTGCTCTTACATAATTCATATGATATCTCTTGCCCATGATTCAGGTCTCGCATTTATTCATGATAGACCAGACAGTCATTATAGAACTATAGAACTATTGAACTAAGATACATTCAAGAAACAAAATTATATAACTCTATGTTATCTTGCCTATATCCAGAAAATTGTTAAATTTACATGGATTTCTGAATTTTACATAAACAGAGTTCACCAACTATTTGTGCCTAGAAAAATACAGGTCCAAACATTTGGCAGCAGTATTCAGCTAATGAGTAACAAGTACTAGAAAAACAGTTTGGTCAGTTCTCTTCCACCCAGAAAGTCAAAGTATTTCCTAGAAGTTGCAATGCCATTCACTTCTAGGCCATGGGTTGCAGGTGAGCCAGGGAATCTCAATCTGAAAAATATTTCTTGAAATTGTTGATTTTTAGGCTCCAGTGTTTTCTACATTTTAGAAACAGGGAAACAATTGGTTTCAAAGCTCTCATAATCAATACTTTTTTTCCCCTTCAGCATTTCACGAACCTCAGAAGAAAAGCCAAATATGAGAAAAGTTCTCATATAACCCTTAATCAAATGCAACTAGGCTGAAAGAAAGTATATGTTTATTTCTTTGCTGACGTTTCATTTTAATTAAGCTCAGATAGATTATTCTTCTTTAGACTTAGGAACATAACCCTAACATAATTGTTAACATTCCTGCAGTCTTAACGTTCCATACAAATATAACTCTTTGAGCTATCCTGAGATATTTCTTTTGAAAAGCCTATAAATCTCTATGTAGTTAATCATCATAAAAGTATTAAACTATAAAATCATAAGTATAAAAAGGAGCTAAAGAAAAAAATTATCTAAATTACTCTAAGACTATACAGACTATTGTCAAAAGATAGAGCTTCTTTAACAAAAACCAAACAAATAAAAAAACAACATTGCTTTGAGAGAAGGAAGGATTCTGGATTCTTTAGTAGTGTTGCTTGGGTGAGTCACCTAACCTCTTCCATTTGAAGTTTTTTTTTTTTTTTTGCTGCAGATGATATCTAACAGCTCCTCTCTTTATCCACTTCTAGGAGTCTATTTATCTCTGCTAAAATTCTGCTAGTTTATAATATTTCTTACTTGATGCTAATTCTAATTGATGATAGTTTCCTAGGGATTGTTATTTAAAACTGACAAACTGTAGATGTAACTAGCACCTCCTCACATCTTCTCAACCAGTGACACGCTAGCGTCTGTCTATACAGGACCCATATTACATGCACGCCTAGTCTGGCTGACCCCGCCCACCCCATCAGCCTCAGTTGTCTGCCTGGCTTCCAGCTGGAGTGTCCCAGACATAACTCCCACCATTCCTGTGGCTGCTACTACAGCCACAGCCCCTGTCATCTCACTCTCTCACTCCCAGCCGCCTTCACTTCCCCTGGGGGTTTGGGGCAAGGCTGCCATATACCCAGAGGTGTTGGGGTCACAGCAATTCATCACCCAGATCTGGCCTAACTCAACTCACTGGTTTCCCCAGAGGCTACCCAGAGGGCTCAACAGGAGAACCTGGGAGTGTGGAAGAATTAACACTGACCAAGAGAGAAAAGAAAGAAGGCGGAGCCAGCAGAGCTGAGATACAGCAGTTCACCCCATGTGACCTAACAACCATCCACATTTTCTTGAGAAACTGGCCAGCTTAGTCATGTATTGCCTTGTATTTGCTTTTCCTCTTTCTGCGCCTCACTTTCAGTTTTCTCTCATTCTTGCATCTCGGGATTGTACACTCCCTTCCCTCACCCCTAAAGTATATGCTTAGCACGTAAGCTTGGCCACGCTCTGTGTTCTAGGGAAACTGGTTAAGACCTAGTAACAGTAACCATTCAGACTTCACTGTCTTCACCTTGACATGGAACCTCTTATCTCTAATAGCTCACCACGAGGGTCTGCAAATCACCAGGAGGTATCTCACATATGCTCACAAACGTGTCTGCTCAGCCACCACATGGCATCTGATGGTGCTGAATTATATGTTATTCGTTTGTCCTTGTAGCAGGTACCACTTTTTCGCCCTGCTTTTGGGGCACTGAATTTTCAAAGTCCTGATGCTATCTATGTAGCATTATTTTGCAAGGGAAAAGAGAATATTTCTTTTTTATATTGTCAGTCTTTCTTTAGAGAGATCCAGGAACAGAGGGGCTCATGTTCCCTTGT
>NW_011888873.1:1332574-1340231 GCF_000151845.1 Pteropus vampyrus | reverse complement strand
AAAGAAAGAAGGCGGAGCCAGCAGAGCTGAGATACAGCAGTTCACCCCATGTGACCTAACAACCATCCACATTTTCTTGAGAAACTGGCCAGCTTAGTCATGTATTGCCTTGTATTTGCTTTTCCTCTTTCTGCGCCTCACTTTCAGTTTTCTCTCATTCTTGCATCTCGGGATTGTACACTCCCTTCCCTCACCCCTAAAGTATATGCTTAGCACGTAAGCTTGGCCACGCTCTGTGTTCTAGGGAAACTGGTTAAGACCTAGTAACAGTAACCATTCAGACTTCACTGTCTTCACCTTGACATGGAACCTCTTATCTCTAATAGCTCACCACGAGGGTCTGCAAATCACCAGGAGGTATCTCACATATGCTCACAAACGTGTCTGCTCAGCCACCACATGGCATCTGATGGTGCTGAATTATATGTTATTCGTTTGTCCTTGTAGCAGGTACCACTTTTTCGCCCTGCTTTTGGGGCACTGAATTTTCAAAGTCCTGATGCTATCTATGTAGCATTATTTTGCAAGGGAAAAGAGAATATTTCTTTTTTATATTGTCAGTCTTTCTTTAGAGAGATCCAGGAACAGAGGGGCTCATGTTCCCTTGTGGGGAGGGGGGGAATGTTTTTTAAACTTTCATAATTGCACTGAGTCAGAAGACAAATTCAAAAGGCAAATGCCTAGGATAATTCAGATACAACCCTCTGATTTAATCTCTGTCACTCGCTCCAGGCAGAGAAAAAGGGCATATGGAAGATGAGTAAGGTTCTAAGAATTTCCAAATGAGTTTTCAGATGAGGACTGAAGCAAATCTGGGGAAATCAGGCCATTTTACCCAAAATTCATGCTCTTAATGCAATTCTGGGGACTCTGACACTGGCCCCAGGGGTCAAGTAAAAGGTGTTTTGTTTTGTTTTGTTTTGTTTCACAATTATTTACAACATCCATGTATCCTGCAGTCACCATTCCAAAGAAAAAGCTATGGAGGACTGAGTACACCCTGAGGAAGAGGCGTCGTCTCATGCACTGCAATGCTTCATGGCTTGTCACTTGTTTATAGTGCTGTCAGAAGTCGTTTTTTGATGGGATTGTCTTCTGAGTATTGTTCAATAAAGGGCACACTTATAAAACTCTAAAGTGCAAATTAAAAGCTACAGCATCATAAAATAACGGCAGTTTGTACAAATTAAAGTGCTGCGTGCTTTGAGTCTGAGAAGGTGAAAGAAGAAATCTTAAGTGACTACCTAGGAGCATTAGGTATTTGGCTTGATTGATGAAGGGCTTTCAGAGGGACAGAGTCATAAAGGAGGGGATACTGGCACCAGAAGAGAATTGAGAGCGCATCAGTGAGCAGAGTGAAGAAAGAAAATACCATGTGTTTATCAGATAGGAGATAGTCTGGTGCTCACCATGAGTCGTTTCTCGTGGAAAAAATGGAAGGAACAGAGAAGAACAGCTGTGAGCAGAGTTTCACACCAGTGTTTCTCTGAAAGCGTGAACATAACTGCTGATAGTCTGGGAGCACAGGTGTGGCTCACTGGTTGCGAAGATCAATAACGAGGTTCTGTGCTGTTTATTAGCTTATTGGTAGAGTCAGGGTATTTTATAGAAGAACAGGGCCTGTTCATTTTAAGCTTATTGTTTAAGCAAACAAATAAAAGTCAAATCCTCCCGTATTACAGAAACTGTCTGAAAAGAAAAGGCAACCTCACATGAATGTGTCAAAGAGAACGCCAAGGTATCGAGTATCTACTTATTTGCAGACTGAAAACATCTCTCATTCATGCTAGGTGGAAGGAATCTGGCTGGACTTTGGTGTGGTTCTTTCATAAGCATTTCCCTTGTGTGGCCACCTGCCTGTATTCAAAAGAATAACAATGCTAGTATCTTGCATATCTGATCTGTGGCCCTGCTATTCGTTTCCTCTAAACATGTCTGTAAGCTATCTGAGTGGTAGAAAACCCTTTTAGTTCCATTCCAATCCTCTTTTCCCATCAAATCCAACTAGGCAGAAGGAAGGATAATGTGTTACTCTTGGAAAAGACATCAGAGATTTCTTTACTCTGAGAAGTATGACGTGCTGGCTCCATTTTATGTACAACTCCATTCATTGTATTTGAGAATTCTTTCTTTGCACATACCGATAAAAGGAAAAATTAATACACTGGACTTAAGAAAAATGAAAAACTTTAGTTTTTTCTCTTGCTAAAAAAATGAGTAGGAAGCTATGGACTGGGAGAAAATATCTGCAATATATCTAATAATAGATTAATATCCAGAATATATACAGAACTTTCACAATGCAATAACAATAAAACAAATAACACGTTTAAAAAAATCTTGGAAACTTCACCAACGAAGAGATACAGATGGAAAATAAGTACATGATAAAATATTCAATATTATTAGCTATTAAGGAAATTCAAAATTAAAACAATGAAATACCATGACACATATATTAAAATGGCTAAAAAAAGACAAAAACATCTGACAATAGCAAATGCTGACAAACATATAGAACAACAGTAACTCGTTTACTTCTAGTAAGAATGCAAAATGGCATAGCCACTTTGGAAAACAGTTTGGCAGTTTCTGATATAGTGAAACATAAACTTCATGCAACCTAGTAATCCCGCTCCTTAGTATTTATCCAAGAGAAATGAAAATACGTGTTCACACGAAAACCTGTACATGAATGTCTATAGAGGCTTTCTTCATAATCACTAAAACCTGGAAACAGTGCAAATATTTATCAGCTGGAGAATAGATACATAAATTATGATACATTGTACAATAGAACACCATTGGCAAAAAAAAAGGAAAAAAAACTACCGATGTATCTAACAACATGCTTCAGGTGCATGAAGCTTCAAGTGCATGAAGCTAGTGAAATTAGACAGACACTGAAGGCTACAAATTGCGTGTTTCCATTAATGTGACATTTCTGGAAAGGGAAAACTATAGGGACAGAAAGCAGATCAGAGGTTACCAGAGGCTGGAGTGTGGGGAGGACACCGAGTACAAAGAGACAGAGGAACACATCTGGGGTGATGGAAATTTTCTATATATTGATGTGATGAGAGTTACATGATTGTATGCATTTTTCAAAATTCCTATAACTGTTCACCTAAAAAGGGTGACTTTTACTGTATAATAAATTATACTTTTATAAATGTGACTTAAAAAATGATAGAGAGTACCAGTTGGATAAGACAAATGAAAGGGCATTGGCAATCCTAATGGGAGCAATTTCACTGGTAAAGCCTGAGGCAAGATTGAAATAATAGCATACGTTTATTCAATGAGGTAGAAAGCAAGGCATTCTGCAGAGAATGAAACAAGTGGGCCTTTGCTGAATGCTAATCAAATTAAACTGCTATGTGTCTTTTCCTCTAGGCTTGTAATTCAAAACCAGGAAAGTTTGGGAGGGTGGGACACTGGAGGGTGATTGTGGGTTAATGATTCGGAATCTCCAAGGACATTTGTGTTTGAAAAATGTATTTATGATATTTAATTTGGAGAAAGAAATTTATGTGTCGAATAAAAAATAGGCGAAGTAAAGCTTGGCGAAACCCTTTTGTTTGATGAAGATAACAAGAAAAAAGGTAAATGACTAGCTGTGGGGTCATGTGACCTGGGAGGATTCTTCAGGGTGTCAGGAGTGGCAAAGAGATGAGGTATTTTATATCGAAAGGGAGCACAGGCTAAAACAACTGGAGAAATTCTGTCCCACGAACTTACATTCATCTGGTGTTTAATAACAGATGCAATACTGATTTATTTTAATTCTTCTTATCACTTTGTATTAGAGCTGTAATAAACAAGAAACAATTTTTTCTAAGATAAAAATGATCTAATTTTGTTATTTCTACCTAATGAGTAAATGGTGAGGTAAGTCACTTTCTCTGGGGTTGGAAGAAATGATCTGATTTGGTTTCCCGTTGAAAACACCTTCCGTATCTTTTGGATTGGTGCACCAAATTCTCACTCCTCTCGCTGTGGAGGTGACTCCTGAGTGCTGAAATGCTGGTACCATAAAATCAAGCTGAACCCCTGAGTCATGGTAAACAATTATAGCTCAGAATCCATCCTCACAGGATCTGGGGTCCCAGTGTTTGTATCGTCCAGACACATCTCTTCTCCTCTCTTCCCACTTGCAGCAAGTTCAAGCCAGATCTTGCAGGATGAGTAAGTGACACATGGCATGTGTGAAATTCCCCTCTATTCTGTTGCCCTCCCAGAGCTGCTGTAGTGATGATTATAGTAACCTTGACTCCATAAGGAATGTGACAACTTAAATCCCACAGACTACTTAGCAACGTGTTGTTCCGGAGCAGTGAGTTGTACCCTAGGGCCCTGGAATGATGACTAACCACAGAAACTCACATCTAAGGAGACTTCTCTATCAGGTGGAAATTGGCTTAATAAATATTGACTGAAATGTCTAGAACAAGTAATATCTCTTACACAATGGGAAGGATTTTTTTCTACTATCATTTTTGATGGCTAGTCTCATCAAAGAACAGTTGAGTTGTCTTTCATATTAGAGCTAGCTGGTGCTAGTATTTCACAAGTTTCTAGCATTTGTATTGGGATGCAAGGCTGGCCTGCCCTGGCCTGCACTTTGGGACCTGAACCAACTAGAAATTAAGAAAGTCAAAATTTGTCTCCAAGTCATGGTTTGGGATTGGGGCAGTCTCAATTTGTCCAACTTCAGAGACTCCTGGGAACTCTGCTTTAAGCTTTAGCCTCAGATATGCCCAAATTATATGGGTACGGTGGAATAGAGACAGAGAAGAGGGTGTAGCTATGACAATTTTTTTTCATAAAGGCTCTGTAAGTCAGGTCAAGTTTAATGGTCCCCATAGTGATTCAGGTCTTCAAGGGCATTAAAGGGAAATTAACCACAGATCCCCTAATATCATGGAATAAAAAAAGAAGAGGGTTCTTTTTGTTCCTTAGATTCCACATATAAGTGAAATCATATGATATTTATCTTTCTCTGTTTGACTTATTTCACTCAGCATAATAACCTCTAGGTCCATCCATGTCGGTGCAAATGGTGGGATTTCTTTTAATGGCTGAGTAATGTTCCATTGTATATATGAACCATAATTGTATATATGAACCAATCATCTGTTGATGAGCATTTAGGTTGCTTCCATATCTTGGCTATAGTAAATTGTGCTGCCATGAATATTGGAGTGCATAGATCTTTACGAATTATTGTTTTGCTTTTCTTTGGATAAATACCCAGAAGTGCTGAGGATCAAAAAGAACAAACTAATCGAAAACAGACTCACAAATATAGTGGATGATTTGGTGACAAACAGAGGGAAGGAGGGTTAGGGGGCTGGGAGAATGGGGTGAAGGGTTAAAGAAGTACAAATTACAAGTAGTTGATAGTTGGTCACGGGAATGGGGAGCACGGCATAGGGAATGTAGTTAGCATTAATATGATGGCTGGGTGGAGGGCCAGGGGAGAGAGGGAGCATTTGGGGGGATTGTTTTATAAACTATATAGATGTCTAACCAATGTACTGTATACTTGAAACAGTTTAAATAAATAAATTTTTAAAAAAGGAACTGAGAGTTAATGTATGGGGGGTGGGTAGCAATGGGGGTGATATTACCCCCTGAAATCCTACTGTGACACGCTGTCTTAAATTTTCTTTTGGCAATTTTTTTTTCATGTTAATGACTTTTGTAACTCTGTGATTTTGAAACTAGGGCATCAATCTGAATGCAAAAAGAAATTCAAATGGAAAATTGTCACAGAAATGAAGAGTCTTATAGTTCTTAATTAAACCCAAGTTTTAACTGTCCTTTATATATCTGGGACATATAAATGTCCTATGTATACATATATCCTTTTTATAGGGACATTTCCTGACAAAATTTTGAGTCTCTCCTCTGACTGCTAAATCTGCTCGGTACAGTTCTGTGCTTCATTCCTACAGATAAAACATCCTAAACATTTTTAATTTGTCTAAGATCGTTAGGTGCCCCCAGACAAAGCAAAGTAAAATATTTACTGTGGCATTTTCACCACTGTGGTTTATTTACATCAAAGAAGCAATAGTGACACATTTGTGTCATAGTGGCTTGACTGTTCCTGGCTAGTCTGGAAAAGTTTTGTTTTTGGATAATACCCTTCAAACATGAGAGCATTAGCTGAACTGCCTCTTTAGTAAAAGGACCACTGTTGTTCCATCTGTCAGAGTGACAGAGCAGCTTCTTCCTATGCAGGGTCTAGTAAAAGTCCTTGCATCTTGGCACATGCTTGTTGATTTCATTGCCATTCCAGAGAGTAGGCACTATACAATGAAGCCACTGGAGCTTCCTCAAGGCCACTGTGAATTCTGGCTTGAGATTTTTCACGACAGTCTATTGTATTTTGAGGTAGAATTTTCCTTAATGGAAAAGCCTTTCTTCATTATTTTTGTTCAATTGACATAAAGAATTCATGAATTCAAAGCAACACTCTGAATTGACTGCTCAAACTGGTTGGGTAGGATTGCCACTTACCACTCTCTCTCCTCTTGCCTTATTTATCTACTTATTTATCTATGTATCTACGTATCTATGTATCTATGTATCTATGTATCTATGTATCTATGTATCTATGTATCTATGTATCTATGTATCTACGTATCTATGTATCTATCTATCATCTATCTATCTATCTATCTATCTATCTATCTATCTATCTATCTATCTATCTATCTATCTATTTATCCTAGTAGCATGCCCATGACAAATAAGTCAACTCCAGTGTGAGAATAATTCTTTATTCATATGCTCTGAAATTCTTACTTCTAACTAAACCCTCTTCTGCCTTGGCTATTACTCTTTTAGAACTCTTTGATGCTTCACCCCTCATAGCAGAATAAGAGCGTAGCTCAGCATGCCATGATCTCAAGGGGCAGGCCTGGGCCTTTGCCTATAAAAATGGAAAACTAGCAGCCTATTATTTCAATTCCGATGAATGTGTTGGAACAATAAAAGGCCTTATTCTATCTGGTCTTCTTCACAGGCGACTGAAAGAAGACAGGCAGAAATGTTGATGGCCAAAAGCACTTAATTTTTATTGAGACTGATAAAGTAAAAAAGAGCAGATCTAGGTTGTCAGAAAACAGAAGACAAGCATATGGTTGTTAAAATTACATGAACAACTGGAGTACAGAAGACAATCTGCTTTCAATGACATAAGGGGTTTTTACATTGCTTTGGATCCATACCTATCTTGGCAGTGACTGCAACTGCGTAAGCCTTCAATTCTTCAGGACTATGTAGATACTAACTTAGACTTGGTCTTTGGTTTGTTATGAAATGAAGCTTGTTCACAGCATAAGTGCAGAGCAGAGGAGAATTTGATTTGAAGATGCCTATGAGACCTTTCTCCTCATCCTGCCTCTCAGGCATGAGTCAACATTTCCTCTTAAAATAAAGAGAGATTCTAAAAGTGGCTTTCATGTGGGTTGTACAATCGGTAATGTCTGAATTGGGAAAAACACACACAACTCTCTAACCATCCAAGTGTCATGGGTTCTCACGGCAATCTTGAGAGATGCTGAGATATTACAGGAAGTTTAAGATTCTGCTCCACTAGTTTATCCCATATGTTGAATCTAACATCTTTATGAAAGAGTTGCTA